>NC_045435.1:143808156-143926757 GCF_002776525.5 Piliocolobus tephrosceles | reverse complement strand
ATAAATAAATAAATAAATAAATAAATAAATAAATAAATAAATAAATAGAGTTCGGGACCAGCCTGGCCAACATGGTGAAACCCCGTCTCCACTAAAAATACAAAAATTAGCCAGGCATGGTGGCACACGCCTGTAATCCCAGCTACTCAGTAGGCTGAGGCAGGAGAATCGTTTGAACCCAGGGGGCAGAGGTTGCAGTGAGCCGAGATTGTGCCACTTCACTCCAGCCTGGGTGAAAGAGCTAGACTCCGTCTCAACAACAAAAAATAAATAAATAAATAAAATACATGGATAGATATGAATACATCTTTGTTTTCAAAAAGAATAAATACATTTTATATAATGAATATTTCAATACTGATTAAGTCTATAGGAATCCAACAGACTCTTAAATCCTTGAAAGAGACTGCCTACTCATTAATATTTACCTGGAAAAATAAACATTTAAGTAAAAATTTAAGGAGGCATGAGGATAAAATTTTTAGAAAATGGACATGATTTTTCAGAGAAACATGAATATTTATGTCAGTCTTTTCTCAGGAAGAGAAGAAACTGGATTTTGATAGTCACGTGGTTTTGTTTTTTTTTTTTTTTGAGATGGAGTCTAGTTCTGTCACTCAGGCTGGAGTGCAGTGGAGAGATCTTAGTTCACTGCAACTTCTGCTTCCTGAGGGCAAGCGATTCTCCTGCCTCAATCTCCCGAGTAGCTGGGATTACAGGCACCTGCCACTATGCCCAGTGAAATTTTTGTATTTTTAGTAGAGACGGGGTTTCACTATGTTGGCCAGGATGGTCTCAAACTCCTGATCTCAAATGATCCGTCTGCCTCGGCCTCCCAAAGTGCTGCGATTACAGGCGTGAGCGCCTGTCACGTTGGCCTTCTTAGTCATACTTCTTTTTGAGGAAGAATAGACAACACTAGAAAAATTGCCCATGCACAGGACTTCATGACTAAAATACCAAAAGCAATGGCAACAAAAGCCAAAATAGACAAATGGGATCTAATTAAACTAAAGAGCTTCTGCGCAGCAAAAGAAACTACCATCAGAGTGAACAGGCAACCTACAGAGTGAGAGAAAATTTTTGCAATCTACCCATCTGACAAAGGGCTAATATCCAAGACCTACAAAGAACTCAAACAAATTTACAAGAAAAAAATCAAACCCATCAAAAAGTGGGCGAAGGATATGAACATACACTTCTCAAAAGAAGACATTTATGCAGCCAACAGACACATGAAAAAATGCTCATCATCACTGGCCATCCCAGAAATGCAAATCAAAACCACAATGAGATACCATCTCACACCAGTTAGAATGGTGATCATTAAAAAGGAAACAACAGGTGTTGGAGAGGATGTGGAGAAATAGGAACACTTTTACACTGTTGGTGGGACTGTAAACTAGTTCAGCCATTGTGGAAGACAGTGTAGCGATTGATTCCTCAAGGATCTAGAACTAGAAATACCATTTGACCCAGCCATCCCATTACTGGGTATATACCCAAAGGATTATAAATCATGCTGCTATAAAGACACATGCACATGTATGTTTATTTATAGCACTACTCACAAGAGGAAAGACTTGGAACCAACCCAAATGTCCATCAATGATAGACTGGATTAAGAAAATGTGGCACATATACACCATGGAATTCTATGCAGCCATAACAATGAGTTCATGTCCTTTGTAGGGACATGGACGAAGCTGGAAACCATCATTCTGAGCTAACTATCGCAAGGAGAGAAAACCAAACACCGCATGTTCTCACTCATAGGTGAGAACTGAACAATGAGATCACTTGGACACAGGGTGGGGAACATCATACACCGAGGCCTGTTGTGGGGTGGGGAGCGGGGAGGGATAGCATTAGGAGATAAACCTAATGTAAATGATGAGTTAATGGGTACAGCACACCAACATGGCCCATGTATACATATGTAACAAATCTGCACATTGTGCACGTGTGCCCTAGAACTTAAAGTATAATTTTAAAATGTTTAAAAAAAGAAAAATTGCCCATGCACTTAAAACTGGAAAGAAAAGGAAAATTAATCTCTCCTAGCTTCTCAACTTATATCTAAGTAAGAACAAGATAAGGTGACATTTCCTTCAATTTTCCTCAAGGCTTTTCTTTCCAGAAGGCAAGGTACCAGAAGTCAAGGCAGAAAGTTAAAAGGGATCATTAAATACAACAGACAAAGAAATCAAATTTCTACATTGCTGTTTGTCATCTCCCACTACCTCCTTCTTTCCCCTAATTCTATGCTCACCTATAAGTGACCATGCTATAAACCTGGCTAAAAGGGACACTACAACTCCTTGCAGTCAAAAACAACTCTAACGCCAGTCATGGTGGCTCACGCCTGTAATCCCAGCACTTTGGGAGGCCGAGGTGGGTGGATCACCTGAGGTCAGGAATTGGAAACCATCCTGGTCAACATGATGAAACCCCATCTCTATTAAAAATACAAAAAATAGCCAAATGTGGTGGTGGGTGCCTGTAATCCCAGCTACTGGAGAGGCTGAGGCAGGAGAATCACTTAAACTCGGGAGGCAGAGATTTCAGTGAGCCGAAATCACGCCACTACACTCCAACTTGGGCAGCAAGAGTGAAACTCTGTCTCAAAAAAAAAATTAAAATAAAAACAAACAAAAAGAGCTCTAACAATAAACTTCACAGCCAGGTGCAGTGGCTCACGCCTATAATCCCAGCACTTTGGGAGGCCACGTTGGGTGGATCATTTGAGGTGAGGAGTTCAAGACCAGCCTGGACAACATGGTGAAAACCTGTCTCTACTAAAAATACAAAAAAATTAGCCAGTGTGGTGGTGGGCACCTGTAATCCCAGCTACTTGGGAGGCTGAAGCAGGAGAATTGCTTGAACCTGGGAGGCGGAGGTTGCAGTGAGCCGGGAAGGCACCACTGCGCTCCAGCCTGGGCGACAGAGACTCCGTCTCAAAAAAACAAAAAAAGAAAAGAAAGTTCAAATAAGCATTCTGATAAAAGGGATGCTAGGTATCTTTCGGCACTCATATCCTCACTGGATTGTGACAATAAAAACCCAACACGGAACGCACATGTTTTTTAGAGACCAGATCCTGCTATGCGGCCCAGGCTGGAGTGCAGTGGCTATTCACAGGTATAATCACAGTACACTACCGCCTAGAACTACTGGATTCAAGGGATCCTCCTCTGTTCACCACATCAACTACAGAATGTGTGTGTGTGTGTGTGTGTGTGTGTGTGTGTGTCACCTAGGCTGAAGTGCAGTGGCACAGTCTCGGCTCACTGCAACCTCCGCCTCCTGAGTTCAAGCGATTCTCCTGCCTTAGCCTCCCAAGTAGCTGGGATTACAGGCACATGCCACCACACCTGGCTAATTTTTGTATTTTTAGTAGAGATGGGATTTCACCACGTTGGCCAAGCTGGTCTTGAACTCCTGACCTCAAGTGATCCGCTGGCCTCAGCCTCCCAAAGTGCAAAATATATCTTAATGGTGGTGGTATAGTAGTTGTATTTGCACACATGTGTGTTGCACAGCAATACTGTCTTCTACCAACACTGGAAACATTATGCCACAAATAAATTTCAAGTCTTCTCTACTGTATCTTCTCAATCTGTAATTTTTTTATGACCCAAATCACCCACAACACTAATCTCATATAAAAAAAATTAATGCTGCCATTTTTGTAGCATAGTAATAACACAGTATTTATTTTCAGAGTAGTACACTGCACTTTACCAATAGACAACTAGCCATCCCTTACATAATACAACCATTATTTCCTTGGTGGCATGCTTCAGATTCTAAATCTTCTGAGAATATTAAATACTGGCTTCCATGAGAACCACTTTTTTTAGGGGACTTTCTTTTCTTTATATATTTTCAACCTCACTGTAATAGAAAAATTCTCAGTCTTTATTTATAAGGGCAGGGCATTATGTAACACTGATCATCTATGGTATGTATGGTATTTCCTTCATCTTCAACAACAGCCTATTTTAAAAGGTTTTCTACAGATACCTCTGAATTTATGATACATTTAATGTCACTTCATTGATCAAAGGACTCTCCTCTCTGCCTACTGTGGTTTCTTTGCAAGTTACGATACCACTGTATCTTTCTTTAGGAATTTTTTTTTTAATAATAGCTAAATTTTAAAAGAAACTGCCATGTAGGCACATGAGAAGAGTTTGAAAAAGAAACTCCTAGAGGATGGGAAAAATGATGACAGCACAGCATAATTCTGTCAGAAAAGGCTGCTATTGGAATTTAAATCCAAATTTCTCTATTGTTATTTCTATTTCTCTGAAAATCTCTTACCCTCAGTGGAATTTCTAAGTATCAATTTTTACTACTCTCCCTTTCCTGTTCAACTGAAAAAATACGCCTTTATCCACACATTATGCCAATCTTCAAAAACACTCAAAAGAGGCCGGGTGCAGTGAGTGGCTCACATCTGTAATCTCTACGCTTCGGAAGGCCAAGGTGGGTGGATTGCTTGAGCCAGGAGTTTGGCCTGGGCGCCACATCGGGACCCTGTCTCTTTGAGTTTATATACGCATAAACTCCAAAGGGCAGGCACATACTGTAGCTGAGTGAAGCAGGCAGCTATAAGGAAAAAAACACCCAATGATTAACAGCAACAGGCCCCCTGTAAAAAAGAGGCAAATACGAGTGCTGGGGACTACAGCAAACTGGAAAAATCTGACACCAACAGAAACCTGAGAAATTCAGATATCAAGCTTTCCAAGTACCTTTGGAAGTAATTTTACTATATCTGCTTTAAAAGTAGCACACTGCAGGCCGCACGCGGTGGCTCACGCCTGTTATCCCAGCACTTTGGGAGGCTGAGGCAGGTGGATCATGAGGTCAGGAGATCGAGACCATCCTGGCTAACATGGTGAAACCCCATCTCTACCAAAAATACAAAAAATTAGGTGGGGCTTGCAATGAGCCGAGATCACGCCCCTGCACTCCAGCCTGGGAGACAGAGCTAGACTCCGTCTAAAAAAAAAAAAAAAAAAAAAGGTAGCACACTACAAACGTACTTTGATCACTCATTGATGATTATCAGGATAATATAATTATCAGAATAATAGGATTAACAGACCACGTTTGCTAAAAATTATACATTGTTTTGTATTGTGTGTGTATATTAATAAATTGGGGAGTTCACTTTGATATCACCAAAGAAGTCTTCATCACGGGCAAACAGTAAAAGTAATTGAATAAACGTAGCTCAAAACACTAGCTAAGGATTTTAAGCATTTTTTGGAAGGAAAGCGAAGAGATAGAACAGACCTTATTAAATATTTTACACTATCAAAAAGAAAACAAAGATGAAAAGATAAGTGTGATTAATCAAAGCATGGCTGAATATTGTAGGTTCCTGGTTGCCTTCCAAATAGGAAACAATACTACTACATAAAGCAAATGAGTGCCTTGCTACCATCAATTACAAAGCTAAGAATTCCTTAAAAAATAATTAACATTTTGAATAAACAACACATACACAAAAATGCTTTATTTTCTATATATGATCACTATGGCAGGAACTCACATTACAAATAACTGGTTCTCATGCTTAGATATTTTCAGATTTACAAATAAAAACTACTAAAAGTTTGGTTCTTAAAGCACTTATAATTAAATAATTCCTAAACACAATAAATGCACACCACTTCCTGTGAAATATACAAAGGTGGTCATCTGCAGTACCCTGAATGGGCACTGAATCTCATGAACCGATCCTGGGATAACCAAGCCTCTTACTTAAATCTATGTTTCAACAATTTGAAAGGCTCTGTAGTACATGGATCACCTTTAGGTTCCTTTCAACACTGTGATGCTATGATATTAGAAGTTGCTTATCCAGAGAACACGCCAACACTGAGGTGAACACAAAAAACAGTAGTTACAGCTACTTGTCACATCCCTACCCTAAGAAACTGGGCAATAAAATTCAATCTGTGACCTATTACACCTCATCTGATGTAAATTACTAAGAGAACATGCTTAACAGGCAAGATCCAGGGCAGTCTTAAATACTTATTGCTTTATTTTCCAGGCTAATCAATAACGTTGCTAGAGAATAAATACAACCTCCTCTCTCCAACTTGAGGCTAAAAAAAAACAAAACAAAACAATAAATATGTGACTTGGTCCATTCCTGTGAAATGCTTTGTCAATATTCTCTTTGAAAAGCCATCAAAAACAGCTCCCCAAAACTGCTGGTGCTTCTGTTCTTCTATGTAAGTGGGTCATTCTACTGTTACAAGTAAAACACAACTTTCTGATGCAACCAGAAAAACAATACCAAAACACTGTTAACATCATAGGAGAGATGTCATAAATCTCTAAAAATACTGTCATGTGGGGAAACCACCTACACTGTGTATTTACTTATGTCAACATTATGCATGGTGTGGAATACTTTCACTTATCCATATATGAATATATTTACATACATAAAAATATATTCAACAGGTTTTGCACACAATATTGCACAAAATAAAATGTAATAAGCAGATTCTAGCTTACCATTCTTTTTTTTTTTTTTTTTTTTTTTTGAGGCGGAGTCTGGCTCTGTCGCCCGGACTGGAGTGCAGTGGCCGGATCTCAGCTCACTGCAAGCTCCGCCTCCCAGGTTTACGCCATTCTCCTGCCTCAGCCTCCGGAGTAGCTGGGACTACAGGCGCCTGCCACCTCGCCCGGCTAGTTTTTGTATTTTTAGTAGAGACGGGGTTTCACCGAGTTAGCCAGGATGGTCTCGATCTCCTGACTTCGTGATCCGCCCGTCTCGGCCTCCCAAAGTGCTGGGATTACAGGCTTGAGCCACCGCGCCCGGCCACCATTCTTTTATTCATTTACCAAACATTTAGTGAGGGCCTACCATCATGCTAGCTATCAGGGACAAACTAGAGGGCAAAAACAGAAATCATCCCTTGTCCTCAGGAATCTCAAAATCAACTGGAAACACAAATCCAAATCTTGTAAAACTGTTAACTGAGAAACTACAAATTGAGAAACAAAACTGCAAACCTGACTGATAAATTAGCAGTGATTATTAACACTACTAGAAATTTCTTTTCCAAATGATTCATCCAACATTTTTTATTTTATTTTTACTGCGCCTTACCGAGTTGGACTACGCCCCTAGGCAATGCGCCTAGAGTAGCGCATTCAACTTTTTAGTCAGTCATCCTCACTGTTGAAATACATACAGGGCTGCACTGCTTACCATTTTCATCACTACTGAAGTGGTCTGGGTGAGGCACCACGTTCTCTCACCTGGTCTCTCAAAGACATCGTAATCCCCCAAACCTGTGAATACTTTACATACTCATACAAGAATTTTGCGGGTGTGATTAAGAACTTCCACATGAAGATATTGTCCTGATTATCTAGGTGGGCCCAATGTAATCACAAGTGTCTTTATAAGAAAGACACAGGAGTGCTGGAGAGGGCAGAGGGTGTGACTGGAAGATGCTCTTTTGCTGGCTGTGAAGATGAAGGAAGAAGTCAGGAGCCAAGGAATTCAGGCAGGCTTCATAAGGTGGAAAAGCCAAGGAATAAATGTATGTTCCCCTAGTACCTCCAGAAGGAACACAACCCTAGTGACACTTTGGTTTTAGCCTAGTGAGGTTTACAGACCTAGTCCAATCTACAGACTAAAAGACAGTAAATTTGCATTGTTAGTAACCAAGAAAGTTGCTGAAATTTGTTACAGGAGCAATGGAAGACTAATACAATTTCCTAAGTAGTCTCTCTGCTTCCATTTTTGCTCTCCCTTCAGCCTCAAAAGGAGCAATCCAAATTATCTTTTTAAAATGTACGCCATATGAAGTCATCCTTCTGTTCAAAATCTTACAATGAAATCCAAAGTCCATGTAAGACCCTTCATCTCTCTGACATCATCTCCCACTTTCTCCTACTGTGAAGTTCAGCCACAGTGCTTCCCTGCCGCTCCTCTATTCACCTTGCATGCTCCAGTCTCGGCATTCTTCCCTCTGCCTGAATCAGACCCCTACTCTTACTCCTAGACTCCTATCCTTGAGGTCCTTTCTTAAATGTTACCTTCTCTAAAAGACAACCTGGACATTCCAACCCAAATTGCAAGCCCCATCCCCTAACACTCCCTCATCACTTCCCTCCCCTTACCGTTTTTCCTTAGCATTTACCACCAAACCCAATATACAGCTTACTTCTGCTTACTGCCCGTTTCCAAGAAGGCCAAAATTTCTGCGTTGTTTGCTGCTGCATCCCTAGCAACTATGCCTGGCACATATTAGACACTTAATAAATATTTGTTTACTCAATCAATGTACCAGATGGAGACACTTAAAAACGTAAAGCTGTGATTTAAAAAGAAAGAAAAATACGATGTAGGAAAAAAGACAATCAAAACCGCTACGATTAAGAGATAACGATTCTTTTAAGCCTTTGCCACATTCGAACGCAGAAATGGAAGGAAATTAAAACCACATGACTATATCAAAAATGAAAATATTCTGGAGAAGCAAAATAAGCCAGTAACCTATCTCTTAATTTAAAAAACAAAAAACAAAAACCCGAAGCGCAAAATGCCAGCATTTTCTCGGCATTTCTTCCCTAAAACATTCACACCTGCCAAACAGGTCTTGGCAAATAAACATTTGATTTTCTGAAAAACTGTGGTTCTGATGTTAGCAAATTTGGGACGAAATCCGTATGCAGAAAAAGCGCCGAGCCGCCCGCAATCCAACCAGTCCGTGACCCTTTTTTAGGACAAAATCCCTGGGAGCTGGGGCCTGCGGGAGCTTCACGCAGTCTGGAGCTGAAGGGACACAGCGAGCGCCCCCACCCGCGACGCCCCTAGTCCGTGAAGGCCTCCCTGGGGGGCTGGCGAAGCGTCGGGGGGGTCTCTCAGCGCAGCGCTGGGGCCCAGACTTCTGCGCCCGTCGTGCGGGGGCCAGAGAGAGACAGCGCAGCGCGGAGACGCAGAGACTCCGCGGGAAGAGAGCCCGCGGTGCGAGAAATAAACCTGTTCTATCCTCTGACCTCAAAGACAGCCGCTCACCGCGGTACGCGGTCACCGGCTTTGGAACCTGGACCTCACAACTTGCCTCCTCTCGCGGCGGGACAGTCACCGACGCTCGCTTACCGAGGCCTCGCCGCCAACTCTCTCACCCCTGGCCGCTCAGGATGGAATCTTGCGGAGCAGGGGGTGGGACAATAGGAGCGACTGCGCCCCACCCAGCAGAACTCCGCCCACCAGGCGCGATGCTGGAACTACATGTCCCATGAGGCTCTGGGAGGACGCAGTTTTCCACCGGAAAGAGGTTGGCTGAGGTGGGGGAGGAGCCCAAAAGGGATTGTGGGAGTACAGCTCTTTCCTTTCCGTCTGGCGGCCGCCATCAGGTAGGCTGCTTTGGAGATCTTTGCTCTTCCATCCGCCGTTCATCGTCTTCCTCTTCAGCCATCCAGGCCCGGGGACCCTACGTCCTCCGAGATAGGTCTCCCTCCTGTGCGGCCAGAGTTTGGTCAGGATGCGGTACAGCGAGGGGGTGGAGAGGCGGCCCCCGGGGCGGGTTGAGCGAAGATGTGATGGCGGCGCGAATTCGAGCTGGGCCGGGATCCTGGAGGAGGCGTGGGGCTGACGAATGGGGCGCCCGGGACAAGGCAGCCTAAAGAGAGGCTGCTGGTTGGGTGGGGTAGATGCATTTTCCTCGAGAGTTAATCCTCGGCGGCCGCAGCAGTACCTTGCCCTGTTGTGTCAGCGGCATCTCCTTGCAGGTTCCCCTTGGGGACGCCGCCTGCCGCAGACACCCGCCCCCTTGGTGCTCACCTCTGGCTCTCTTCTTTCGCCCCACCAAAACGTGCCGAGCACCGCGCCGGGGTTGCGGAGGTGACTGAACGCGACTCCGTGGGCGCATTGGTGGGGGTTGGGCTAGCTGTCCTCCGCTGTTGGTGCAGAGCCATTTTCATTCCCGGCGGTTTCCTTGTGCTTGTTGGGGAACTAAGATGGACGAGTAGGGTCGTCTTATTGTGCTTCAAGCGGATGATATTTAATACCCAGTTTGATTTCACAGGTAAGCCAAGATGGGTGCATACAAGTACATCCAGGAGCTATGGAGAAAGAAGCAGTCTGATGTCATGCGCTTTCTTCTGAGGGTCCGCTGCTGGCAGTACCGCCAGCTCTCTGCTCTCCACAGGGCTCCCCGCCCCACCCGGCCTGATAAAGCGCGCCGACTGGGCTACAAGGCCAAGCAAGGTACGTGATCGACTGCCTGGATGCTAGGATAAAATTGTATTCCAGGAAAGTTGGAAACCAGCTGGTAGGAAGACACTGCTGCCCCAGTGTCTGTCTTCTCATAGGGCTTTGCCAGAACAGAGCTAGCAGCACTGGTCAGTTACTTTATGCACTTGTTGTCTAAAGTGGCAAGTGCGTCAAAGGTTACAAATCTGGATGAGTTCAGACTAAAGCAAACTGTGTTTCCCTGTGTGAGTAACCTAAGTACGTTGACAGACTGGGATGTGTTTTGTTTTTTTCCATTATATAGCATTAACTTACTATTGAAG
Source organism: Piliocolobus tephrosceles (assembly GCF_002776525.5). Lineage (NCBI taxonomy): Eukaryota > Metazoa > Chordata > Mammalia > Primates > Cercopithecidae > Piliocolobus > Piliocolobus tephrosceles. Next base: position 143,916,191 of record NC_045435.1, on the reverse strand, counting down.
TATTTTTGGTGGAGTGTTAATGACAAGCCATTGAGTCTTAAGCCTGATGGGCTTCCTGTAAGATCACTAATTTTGTGTGTGTTTGTGTGTAGGTTACGTTATATATAGGATTCGTGTTCGCCGTGGTGGCCGAAAACGCCCAGTTCCTAAGGGTGCAACTTACGGCAAGCCTGTCCATCATGGTGTTAACCAGCTAAAGTTTGCTCGAAGCCTTCAGTCCGTTGCAGAGGTAAATGGTTTTGAGTAGCAGTTATATTGAATACTGCCTGGGGACGGTGGGAGAGACATTTAAGCAACTCTTCTGATTGTACTTAACGTGAGCTGTCTCGTGTATAAAACAGGGTTTGTGATTTTTACTAATCTTGGTAAAGAGTAATTGCTTGAAAGACTTGTAAGTCTTTGTTACAAATGCGTGTGTATATACTGGAATTACTTGTGGAAGCTAAGCTTTAAAGGCAAGAATATGCAAGAGACCAAATGTGGCCTGCAGAGCCTAAAATACATACTAGATATTCTTAAAGCTAAACGTTGCTGAGCTCTCAGTTGTATTGGAAAAAGATAAGGTCCTCAAACCCTAAATTTTGTTACCCAGGTATTAGTAAGGAATGGAGTATTAAGAGGGAATGATGTGTTTCAGTCTATATTTATGTGTGTTGTTTTAGCAAGTTTACTTTATCTCATTATACTTGTGATAGTCTAGGGAGAGATGCTTAGTGAATACTTGAGTAGTAAAAGACTCCTGTCTGGTGGTGAACTAGAGTTGAGAATTAAAATTCTTTCTGACTTGCTGCTCTAGGCAATGTGGGAGACTGACCTTGGCCTTTTCTCCTATTCTAGGAGCGAGCTGGACGCCACTGTGGGGCTCTGAGAGTCCTGAATTCTTACTGGGTTGGAGAAGATTCCACATACAAATTTTTTGAGGTTATCCTCATTGATCCATTCCATAAAGCTATCAGAAGAAATCCTGACACCCAGTGGATCACCAAACCAGTCCACAAGCACAGGGAGATGCGTGGGCTGACATCTGCAGGCCGAAAGAGCCGTGGCCTTGGAAAGGGCCATAAGTTCCACCATACTATTGGTGGTTCTCGCCGGGCAGCTTGGAGAAGGCGCAATACTCTCCAGCTCCACCGTTACCGCTAATATAAGTAAAGTTTGTAAAATTCATACCTAATAAACAATTTAGGACAGTCATGTCTGCTTACAGGTGTTATTTGTGTGTTAAAACTAGTCTACAGATTGTTTCTTGAATGCTTTGTCAAATTAAGAAAAAGTGCAATAATGTTTGAAGACAATAAGTGGTGGTGTATCTTGTTTCTAATAAGATAAACTTTTTTGTCTTTGCTTTATCTTATTAGGGAGTTGTATGTCAGTGTATAAAACATACTGTGGTATAATAGGTTTAAAATAAATTCTTCAAGAGAACTGAAACTAGCCCTGTAGATTTGTCTGGTGCATGTGATGAAACCTGCAGCTTTGTTGGTGATGGCAGTGCTCTGCTGGTTTACTTTCAAGTGGCTGGGTTTTTTAAGTTTGACAGGTACAGACTTTTTTAACTGTGCTTTAGAAAATCTGGGTTAGCCTGAAGAAAATTGCTTCCGCCTCCACAGTACCATTTTAAATTCACATAAAAAAGGTGAAAGCTCCTGGTTCAGGGCCGTGGCTTCATGTAATTCAATGATTAGTGGTAGTGGTATTAACACTGGTGTGTTTTGAAATTGAATGTGAGATACAATTAGCCTTAAGATTGGTAAGCCAGCAATGAATGCTAGGGTGGGAAGCTGGTAAGCCAGTGGCCATTAGATAAATTCCTTTCAAGTGTGAGAGGTCAATCCTAAAATATCTAACTGTAATGCTAATTGTGATCATTATGAATCCCTTCAGTCACATTAGGGGGGAAAGTAGTTGACTATAAGTACCTCATTCTTAGTCCAGTCAGTCTTAAAAACATCTTGGGTTACCCATTCTGCACTCCCATAGGCTACAGAAAAGGTCATAAGCGCATGGTTTGCAACTGTATGTGTTTTGTGCAGTTACTTCTCTTGTTCCTGGCCAAACTACCCTAAAACTCCTTACCATTCCACAAAGTTGGGCCATCACTTGTGCTCCCACTTTGAGTATACCACCACACTGCATTTCTATTTCTATCATGTCTTCCAGTAGACTAGACTGTTTCCCAGGGTGGATTTCAGTATAAAGAAAAGGTAGACAAGAAATTGCCCAATTCTAAATTCTGACTTTACTGACTTAAATTTAAATGCTCGTTTCTCTGAACCAATTTTCTCCAATCTTCTCTAGGGGTTTCAAAAGGCTCAGTTAATTGAATTCCAGGAAGTACTCATAGCAAGTTCATGGAAGTTCTTGAGACCTAAATTTCTTCACATACACACACACACAAAAAGATCTTAAGTCATACATTTTTATTGTGTAGAGGTTGTTCAACTAAAGGAATAAATGTCTATTAAACTAAAAGAAATGGACTTTCTGTTATTTTTTGTCATCTAGTGCTAATGTACTTTAAAGCAAACCAAATACCCTAGCCAGCAAAAAGGCATCAAAATGTGATTATGGAAATAACATAATTTGAGGTAGCATAAAATGTACTTACTCTCTCAGTTCTTTGATCATTGCATGAATTAAGTTTTTATCTAAAACTCTTCAGCTGGGTGCAGTGGCTCAGGCCTGTAATCCGAGCACTTTGGGAGACAGGCTGGAGGATTTGTGAGGCCATCCTGGGCAGCATAGTGAGACCTCTATTTAAAAACAAAAAACAACTTACACCTGGCTAATTTGGGAAAGAGAGAAAGGGTTCGGGCCAAAGGTCAGCGTTGTCTGTCTACAAGAAAACCTTGTCCCTGTCCTTGCTACCCTACAGTTTAATCTCCACACAGTAGCCCAAGGGATCCTATTAAATTGATCATGGCACTCCTGTGCAAAAAAATCAAAAGTCCTCATGATAGCTTTCATGATCTTCCCACTTTGTATGTGTGACCTCATGTCCTATTGCTGTCCTCACCACAGGCTCCTTGCTGTTCTTCAAATACACCAAACACTTCTAATACCTTTATGATGGGAAAACTTTATTCCAATATTAAGGGTCACTTTATTGGCTATTCCCTGACCGCCCCACAAGCTGTTCCCATTTGCTTTACTACTTCTGTAATGGCATGTAATTCACACAACAACATTGATTATTCAGTTTTTTTTCTTTTTTTCAGATGGAGTCTCACTCTCACCCAGGTGTCAGTGCAGTGGGGCAATCACGGCTCACTGCAACGTCTGTCTCCCAGGTTTGAGCGATTCTCCTGCCTCAGCCTCCCAAATAGCCAGGACTACAGGCACACACCGCCACGCCCAGCTAACTTTTGTATTTTTAGTAGAGACGAGGTTTCACCATGTTGGCTAAACTGGTCTTGAACTCCTGACCTCAAGCGATCCACCTGCCGTGGCCTCCCAAAGTGCTAGAATTACAGGCGTGAGCCACCACACCGGGCCCAAATTTTCTTCAGTAATAACAACAATTGGCTGGGTGTGGTGGCTCACGCCTGTAATCCGAACACTTTTGGAAACCAAGGTGAGCTTGAGCTCATGAGTTAGAGACCAGCCTGAGCAACGTGGTGAGAGTCCATCTCACAGAAAATAAAAAAATTAGCCAGGCATGGTGTTGCACACCTGTAGCCTCCGAAATCACACCACTGCACTCCATCCTGGGTGACAGAGCCAGAACTCGTCTCAAAAAAATAACAATTGGTTTCTTATAATCCCAAAAGGTGCAGTTACTAGTATTAATCCTTTTTTGCCAATGAGGAAACGCAAAGATGAAGCAACTTGCTTAAAGTCATACAGTGACAGACTGAATTCAAATCCTATACACTTAAAGTTTATTTTCTTTTTCTTTTTTTTTTTTTTTTTTTTGAGATGGAGTCTCACTCTGTTGCAAGGCTGGGGTACAGTGGCACGATCTCAGCTCACTGCAACCTCTGCCTCCCGGTTCAAGTGATTCTCCTGCCTCAGTCTCCTGAGTAGCTGGGACTACAGGCGCACACCACCACACCCAGCTAATTTTTGTATTTTTAGTAGAGACAGGGTTTCACCATGTTGGCCATGTTGGCCTTGAACTCCTGACCTCAGGTGATACTCCCGCCTTGGCCTCCCAAAGTGCCAGGATTATAGTTAGCCACTGTGCCCGGCCAACTTAAAGTTTTTGTTAGATAATACATTAATGTTAAAAATTCAAAAGATAAGTATAGGCTCTACAGTACAAACCCTTCTGCCTCCTAATTCCCGTCCTTGGAGGCAATGTGATCAGTTTAACAATATTTTTTTATTTTGAGACAGGGTCTCACTGTTGCCCAGGCTGGAGTGTAGTGGTGCATTCACAGCTTACTGTAGCCTCAACCTCCTAGGCTCAAGCGATCCTCCCACCTCAGCCTCTCGAGTAGCTGGGACCACAGGTGCACACCACCGTGCCAGGCTAATTTTTGTTTTTTTTGTAGAAACAGAGCCTCACCATGTTGCTCAGGCTGGTCTCAAAGTCCTGGGCTCAAGCAATCTTCGCATCTCTGCTTCCCAAAGTGCTGGGATTACAGGTGTGAGCCACTGTGCCCGGCCTACATATGTATTTTTTCCTTTTTTCCCCCAAGTTGTAGATATGATACACATTGTTGATTTTTTTTGTTTTGTTTTGTTATGTATCTCAGAGCTTATTCTTTATCAGTTCATGAGGAACTTTTTTTTTTTTGAGACATAGTTTTGTTTTTGTAGCCCAGGTTGGAGTATAATAATGCGATCGTGACTCACAGCAACCTCTGCTTCGCAGATTCAAGTAATTCTCCTGCCTCAGCCTCCTGAGTAGCTGGGATTACAGGCGCCTGCCACTACATCCAGCTATTTTTGTATTTTCAGTGGAGATGGGGTTTCACCATTTTGGCCAGGCTGGTCTTGAACTCCTGACCTCAGGTGATCCGCCCATCTCAGCCTCCCAAAATACTGGGATTACAGGTGTGAGCAACCACACCCGGCTGGAACTTCATTCTTTTGGTATAACTGCATGGTATCCCATCAGGTGGATGAACCACGATTCATTGGATATGGACCCTACTGATGGATATTTAAATTTCTTCCAATCTGTTGCTATTACAAAAAGAAAAATGTGTGCATACATCTTTATTGATCTGTAGAATAAATTCTAAGAAGTAGAATGGCAGAGTTAAAAATCATATGTATGTAATTTTTTATAGATATTGACAAATTATCTTCCATAAAAGTTGAACCAATTTACACTACCACCAGCAAAGTAGGAGAGGACCTGTTTATCCACACCCTCTTTAATGTATGAAATCAAATTTGGGGATACTGCCAGTCTGTTAGGGGGAAATGATATTGTTCTCCACTTTTATTTTGCATTCTGAGCATGGCAGAGGCAAAGTTACGTGCATACCATAGCTTTTTCTCTCCCCCTGAAAACACAACTAAACTACGTTGTTTTCCTGGCCTCTCATTCATTTACGCTGGGGTCATTTACTTCCCTCCAAGACAAACAACAGTTGGTATGCCTCCTCCACACTTCCCACAACTGTGGGAGCCAGTGACCCAGATAGCATAGCTATTAATACAAGATGGAAGAAAGCTGCTCAACCCCATCAGACAGCATGAGTGGTACGATTTTCTTGTGTCAAATGACTGCATTAGTTGTGTTTTGTTATTGTGGCAGCATAGCCTAGCTTGGCCCTAACTAATTCAATAAATAAAGTTGAGCATCATTTGTACATTTAAGCGCATTGATGTTTGCTTTACAGTGACTTTCCACTTTTCTATCAGAGAATCCCCCCTCCCTTATGTACCATGCTATATTAATAAATTGGAAGGTAGTTGCTAGCTCATTTCTGCTATGCTTCATTATTTTTCTGCTCGTTAGATTCTTATTTTTTGAGACGATTCTTATTTTTCTCTGTCGCCCAGGCTGGAGTGCAGTAGCGCGATCTCAGCTCACTGTAACTTCCACCTCCCAGGTCCAAGTGATTTTCATGCCTCAGCCTCCCGAGTAGCAGGGATTACAGGTGCGCGCCACTACTAATTTGTTTGTATTTTTAGTAGAGGCGGGGTTTCACCATGTTTGCCAGGTTGGTCTATTACCCCTGACCTCAGGTGATCTTCGCCCGTCTTGGCCTCCCAAAGTGCTGGAATTACAGGAATAAGCCACCAAGCCTGGCCCTGCTCATGAGATTCTTGAAGGTAACTTTATGTAGAATAAATTCTTCAAATTTCAACTGTTCATTTTCGCCTTTCAATTCTAAGTTCTGAGTTCATCCTTAAGTTCTGAAATTTCTAAACCAAATTAGTGGGTCTATTGTATCAGGCAGACTAAATGAGGCAACAATAACAACCTCCAAATTTTAGTGGCTTAAAATAATAAAGATTTGTTTCTTGATCATACTTCATGTTTTTTAGAGATCGTTCTCACTCTAGAATCCAGACTGTTAGAACAGACACTATCTGGAACACTGCAAGGTGTCCATGACAGAGGGCAAAGAGCATAGCATAGAACACCCTAACTTGTAGAGCTTCTGCTCAGGTCGTCCAAGCAAGTCCCATGGCTATGCCTGGGTACAAAGGGTGGGGAAGTGAAATCTTCCAGTGCTTGGAAAGAGAGAATCAAATATTTGTGAACAACTCTAATGTCAACCACACACAGTAATCCACTTGGTTTCTCTTTAGTCTTTGTACACATTTGAAGTATTATGGAGAACAGCTGGTATACCAAGGTGGAAGCAGGAACCAGCGCAGTTCACACTGCTAGAGAGAATATTTTGTCACTGACATTGCTTAGTATTGCCAGAATATGATGATGATAAAAAAGAATATACTGAGACTGGGCTTGGTGGCTCACACCTGTAATCCTAGCACTTTGGAAGGCCGAGGCAGGTGGATCGCTTGAGCTCAGGAGTTTGAGACCAGCCTGGGCAAGATGGCAAAACCCATCTCTACTAAAAATACAAAAAATTAGCTGGGCACAGTGGCATGCGCCTGTGGTTCCAGCTACTCGGGAGGCTAAGGTGGGAGAATCACCTGAGCTTGGGAAGCAGAAGCTGCAGTGAGCCAAGATTACGCCACTGCACTCCAGCCTGGGTGACAGAGTAAGACCCTGTCTCAAAAAAGAAAAAAAAATTAACAAACAAATATATATATATATATATATATATACTTTTACCCAGTTTTTGTTGTTTTACAATTGTCCTACAGATAATGCATTCCCTTATTGAGTTGATTCATTTGGTAAAATATGGTTATCTGCACACAACTCTGCAACCAATTCATTTGACACTTTATTATGTAATAGCATCCTTGCTGTATACCCACAAATGTTCACTGAAAAATACTTTAGCTGTATGCTGTTCAATATGATAGCCACTAGCCATCTGTGACTTTTAAAATTTAAATAGGATTTAAAAGTCAGTTCTCCAGTCATATTACCTACACTTCAAATGCTCAATGGGCATATTGGCTACCATAATGGACAGCACAGAAAACATTTTGACGGTCACAGAAATTTCTGTTGTATAGTGCCCATTTATGTATTTATTTTTGTTTATTATTATTATTATTATTATTTTTCGAGAAGGTGTCTTGCTCTGTTGCCCAGGCTGGAGGGCAGTGGCGCAATCTTGGCTCACTGTAACCTCTGTCTCCCGGGTTCAAGCAATTCTCCCTGCCTCAGCCTCCCGAGTAGCTGGGACTACAGGCACCTGCCACCATACCTGACTAATTTTTATGTTTTTAGTAGAGACAGGGTTTCACCATGTTGGCCAGGCTGGTCTCGAACTCCTGACCTTAGGTGATCACCTGCCTTGGACTCCCAAAGTTCTGGGATTATAGGTATGAGCCGTGGCGCTCGGCCAGAGTACCGATTTAGACCTTTGAAATTTTTCTTTATTTCTTCTTCTTTCTTCTTCCTCCTGCTCCTTCCTCCTCCTCCTCCTCTTGCTCCTCCTGTTCCTGCTCCTCCTCCTCTTCTTCTTCTTTCTCTTCTTCTTTTTTCTCTTCTTCCTCTTCCTCTCCTTCTCCTCTTTCCTCTTCCTCTTTTTCCTCTTCTTTTTTTTGTGTGTCATTCTCTAGTAGATGAAGATGAGGCATATGAAATCTAGTTTTACCATAAAAAGTTTTATGTATAGATTTCATATAAGAATAGTATTTGTTGCTATAGATATTTTAATTGTATAATTACCACTTTCTTTGTCAGGGCGATTTTAGGTTTTTAGAAGTTTTTGATAAGAATTTTATCCCAATGGTACAAACGGTAAAAGAATGAACTGCTACAACACCTTTTCTAAGAGAAAAGGTTTTGGTCTAAAAAGACCTTTAGTTTTCCATTGGCTGCAATTTGGCTGCATCTTTTGCCAAACTGTTGGATCTTTGATATCAGTTTTATAAATATTCATCATTCAGAGAAGAAACAATTCTTTGGATTTGTCCTAAAAGGATCGAGCTGGCCTGAAATACCAATAGGGGGTGACATGCACCAACAAGCTACACTTTGACCATCAGCTGCCTCAAACAGGATGAAGTCCACGTTGCAGTTTTTAACCTAGCAACACTCTCCACAGCCCCAACATCATTTCAGTTCAGCCTTGGGAAGGTTGGCTAGACATTTAGCTTGTCCATTGATTTTATTCTTATTAATGATGTAGTGAACATCTTCACTATACATATAGTTTTCAACCTATTTCTATATAGGAAAAATAAACTGAAAATAAAGCCTTTTAGTATAAAATGCCACTCAAATTTTCTTTAGAAAAAGAAAAATCTGCTGCAAGGCAGGGTGCAGTGGCTCACGCCTGTAATCCCAGCACTTTGGGAGGCCAAGGTGGGAGGATCACTTGAGGTCAGAAGTTCGAGACCAGTCCAGTCAACATAGTGAGGCCTCTATCTCTATATTTTTTAATTGAGGAAAGAAAAAAAAATCTACTGCAAAGGGGCTATAGTTGGCCTGTGCCATTAAACCTCATAATCACAGCATTCACACTTAACGAAATGCTGTAGCTGGAACACACACTTCAGCTCACTCTGAAATCCTGGCAAAGGGCAACTCACTCCTCCAAAATTGACAAAATCATTTAATTGGCATGCTGTGAACATCTGAACTCATTTGTTGGCAATTCTCATTGTCATTTAGAGAGAAGTTCATTATTTGGCAGTCCTAGTTAGTTAGAGACATTAACTGATGGATGATGTAATTATCAGTCATCAAATCACGAAACTTCTTTCTATGAGAGTGTAAACATACTACTTAGCTTCCAGAGGTTGATTATTAACTAAGCTAGGATGCTTTGCTTATCAAAAAGAAATATTCAAAAAATGATCATCCAAGGCTGAGCATGGTGACTCGCACCTGTAATCCTAGAAATCTGGGAGGCCAAATTGGGAGGACTGCTTGAGCACAGGAGTTCCAGACCAGCCTGGGCAACATGGTGAGATCCTGTCTCTACAAAAGATTAAAAAATTAGCCTGGTATGGTGGTGCATGCTAGTAGTACCAGATATGCGGGAGGCTGAGGTGGGAGAATTGCTTGAGCCTAGGAGGTGGAAGCTACAGTGAGCCATGTTGGTGCCACTGCACTCCAGCCTAGGCAACAAAGGAAGACACACTCTCTCTCTCTGTACACACACACACACACACACACACACACACACACACAGAGAGAGAGAGAGAGAGAGATCATCTGAGCCAGGAATCGTAGCCCACACCTGTAGTCTCAGTTACTCAAGAGGCTGAGGCAGGAGAATCGCTTGAACCTGGGAGGCAGAGGTTTCGGTGAGGCAAGATTGCACTACCACACTCCAGCCTGGGCAACAGAGCAAGACTCTGTCTCAAAAATAAATAAATAAATGTTATCATTTGAATACCATTAGTGCTCAGTAACCCTCCAATCCCCCATAACTCCTCGGTGAACTGACATTAAGTTTCTAAATATATAAAATGTTATTTACATTCTTAATTCTGATGTGTGTCATGTTTGACTTGCACAGAAAAATAAAGATCCTGTTGCATCTTGAATATGATCTAGAAAAAAATGTTTATACTATTTTTTTTTCCTAGAAACACTGTAATTTGAGATAATGTCATATGTGGAAACTGACTCCAAGTCAAGATTTGTGTGCTAGTTTTTTATTACTGAAGTGCTTTTAGGGGAAACTGACAAGGGCGTGAGGAAGTCAGACCAAAAAAACAGAAGCCTCGAAGTATGATTTAGGCTTAAAAAAAAAAAGAGAGAGAGAGACAGAGAGAAGCCAAATCAGATTGTGATTTCAGTCAAAGTCCTACATGGAGTTGTTTCTTCCTGACCCCACAGTAGGACTCTGGAGTGAAGTTATGCCTCAGAGTTTGTACCAACTCATGGCAAGAATACTGTTTTTTGTGGATCACTTGAGGTCAGTAGTTCGAGACCAGCCCAGCCAACATGGTAAAACCTTGTCTTTACTAAAAATACAAAAAAATTAGCAGGATGTGGTGGCAGGCACCTGTAATCCCAGCTACTCGGGAGCCTGAGGCAGGAGAATGACTTGAACCCAGAAGGCAGAGGTTGCAGTGAGCCAAGATTGGGCCACTGCACTCCAGTCTGGGTGACACAGAGAGACTCCATCTCAAAACACACATACACCCCCCCCCCCCCCGCCCCGCAAACAGACAAAAAGAATGCTGTTTTTTATATTCTTGCACCTGTCGGTCATGGGCGAGGGGCTACCCGAGGAGAATGTAAACTCCCAGGCACTTTGCTCCAGTAGTGGCTTCAATAGCTCAAGGCAAGCCTCCCAGGAGAGTCGCAAGTAAGGCCAGTAGAAACAGAAGCACAGAAGCTGAGGAGGGCAACATAGAAACAGTAGAAAGATCCAAAGGGATCTGGGTGACCATTAACACTGTTTGTCTCACAAAATCACAGTGATTTCCTTATCCTCACCTTAGTTGGGATTTTTTTCTGAAAGCATTTTTATTATCAATAAACCACCATTTCAAGTATGACAAAACCAGTGAACAATTCTGCGTTATTTATCTCACTGGATGTTTTAGAACTGTCATTAAAACTTAACCAGTTTTAGGTAAATATTTAAATTTGGTGTTTCAAAATACATTTGTGCCTGTACCAGAGGCATAATTATTTAATTACATACAGTCTGTCTTACATACAATGATTTTCTAATAAGCAACTAAATATTGTAAATTCTAGGCCAAGGATGTTCCAAAAAATCTTCTCACGTATCTTAAAATACATGAGGGTGTTTTTAACAAAGCTTGCCCTAAATCAGTTTTAATTCTGAAAAAGTAGTAAACATATGTTTGGCTCACTTCCTAATGAAGTATGAAGAGTATTCCAAGGAATGGTAAGTTGCTTTAAATTTTTCATAACATTATTATTATTGTTATTATTATTATTGAGACAGAGTCTTGCTCTGTCACCCAGGCTGGAGTGCAACGGCACAATCTCAGCTCACTGCAACCTCTGCCTCCTGGGTTCAAGCAATTCTCCTGCCTCAGTCTCCCAAGTAGCTGGGATTACAGGCACCTGCCACCACGCCCAACTAATTTTTTGTATTTTTAGTAGAGACAGTGTTTCGCCATGTTGGCCAGGCTGGTCTCAAACTTCTGACCAGGTGATCCACCCGCCTTGGCCTCCCAAATTGCTGGCATTACAGGTGGAAGCCACGGTGCCCGGCCCACAACATTATTTAAGATAATATTCAGGCTGGTGAAGTGGCTCATTCCTATAATTCCAATACTTTGGGAGGCTGAGGGAGGAGGATCACTTGAGCCCAGGAGTTCAAGACCAGCCTGGGCAACACGGCATGACACTGTCTCTTGAAAAAACTGAAAAAAATGAGCTGAGCTTGGTAGTGTGCGCCTGTAGTCCCAGCTACTCGCGGGGATGAAGTGGAAGGATTGCTTGAGCCCAGGAGGTTGAGGATGCAACGAGCTGTGATAGTACCACTGCATTCCAGCCTGGGCAACAGAGTGGAGTCTGTCTCAAAAAAAAAAAAAGAAAGAAAGAGAGAGAGAGAAAGAAAGAGAAAGGAAGGAAGGAAGGAAGGAAGGAAGGAAGGAAGGAAGGAAGGAAGGAAGGAAAGAAGGCAGGCAAGCCAGGCATGGTGGCTCACGCCTGCAATCCCAGCACTTTGGGAGGCCTAGGTGGGCAGATTACAAGATCAGGAGATTGAGACCATCCTAGTTAACACAGTGAAACCCTGTCTGTACTAAAAATACAAAAAATTAGCCGGGTGTGGTGGCACGTGCCTATAGTTCCAGCTACTCAGGAGGCTGAGGCAGGAGAATCACTTGAACCCCAGAGGCAGAGGTTGCAGTGAGTGGAGGTTGCAGTGAGCGGAGATCACGCTACTGCCACTGCGCTCCAGCCTAGGGGACAGAGCAAGACTCCATCTCTAAAAAAAAAAAAAAAGAAAAAAAAAGAAAATATATTTAAAACAAAAATTAAAATTAATTGTAAAAACCATGTTTTGTCCCTGGCGTGGTGGCTCATGCCTGTAATCCCAGCACTTTGGAAGGCTGAGACAGGCAGACCACTTGAGGTCAGGAGTTCGAGACCAGCCCAGCCAACATGGTGAAACCTCGTCTCTACTAAAAATACAAAAAAATTAGCAGGGCGTGGCGGCAGGCGCCTGTAATCTCAGCTACTCGGGAGGCCAAGGTAGAAGAATGGCTTGAACCCAGGAGGCAGGGGTTGCAGTGAGCTGAGATCACGCCATTGCATTCCAGCTTTGGGCCACAGAGCAGGATTCCATCTCAAAAAAATGAATAAGTAAAATAAAAATAAAAACCATGTTTTGGACTACCTGAAAACAATTTATTTGCTTGTTTATTTATTTATTTATTTATTTATTTTTGAGACAGAGTCTCGCTTTGTCACCCAGGCTGGAAAGCAGTGGCGTGATTTTAGTTCACTGCAACCTCTGCCTCTCGGGCTCAAGCAATCCTCCCACCACAGCCTCCTGAGTAGCAGTGACTAGAGATGTGTGCCACCAGACCAGGCTAACTTTTTTTTTTTTTTTTTTTTTTTTTTTTAGAGAAAGGGTCTCCCCATGTTGCCTAGGCTGCTATCAAACTCCTGGGCTCAAGTGATCCTCCTGCCTCAGCCTCTCAAAGTGCTGGGATTACAGATATGAGCCCCTGCACCCAACCTCTATGTTTCAATGTACTTGAAATCTGTGGAATGCTCAGACTTCTTAAACATAATACTAGCACATAAGAGATCTTTTATTTTTGAATTACAGGAAATTTGGAAAATCTAGACAATAAAAAATTACCTGAATCCCATTACTCAGAGAGAACCATGTTATCATTTTGGTTTATTTTCTTCCAGTCTTTCTTTTTTTTAATTGGAAAAAACTGATAAGATTTCTAGTTTTCATAATGATGGAATAAGTCATTGTGGAATGGATAATCTGAACAAACACTCCAAGGACAACTAGAAAGGCAGGTCGAATTATAAGTATATAGAATATGTCATATATATTGAGTCTACTTAAAGGCATTGGAGAGCAAATAAGCAATGAAGAATTACAGAACCCAGAGCTGGAAGAACATGGGGAATCCAGAGAAAGTGTCACATTCAGAGCTGCTTCATCCTGGGGGTATTTGCTGATTTTAGAAGAGGTAGCTGAGTATGTGAGAGGCCGAGCAACACCCTGACAGCCTTGGTGGGCTAAAGGGATAAAAATGTAGTGGAATAAGCAGTGCAGGGGGAAGGTCCTGCTAAGCTCTCTACACTTTGTGTTGGATTCCCTGCAATTTGTTCTCCCAAAGGCAGCAAGGGTGATGTTTCTGAAGCTAGTGAGATCATGGCAGTCTTTTGCTTGAAACCCTCCATTGATTTTGAACCTCAGAATAAAATATAAATAAGACCCCCAAAAAAGGCCGAAAAGTCTACACTATACAAACAGTTTTCAATCTTATTTGGGGTTGAAATGACCCAACATTCCCTTTTTATAATAGGAATTTACAATGCCCTCTTTACTGTTATGAAATTAAATTTATAGGCAATAACTAATCTATAAATATAATTTCATAATTATAATGATCATAAAAGTCAATAAGATGCCCAAATTGTAACGTGAAGAAAAAAATAAAAGTAATCTCTTTAATTTTTTTATTTTTTGAGACAGGGTCTTACTCTGTCATCCAGGCACAATTGTGCAGTGACACAATCATGGCTCATTGCAGCCTCCACCTCCTGGGCTTAGGTGATCCTCCCACCTTTGCCTCCCGAGTAGCTGGGACTATAGGCGCATGCCACCATGTCCAGCTATTTTTTTGTAGAGACAGAATTTTGACATGTTGCCCAGCTGATCCTCCTGCCTTGGCCTTCCAAAGTGCTGAGATTATAGGCGTGAGCCACCACACCCATTCAAAATAAAGGTAACCTGTGATAAAACAGTATGTATTTAAATATGTAAATATCTGGATACAATTCGATCACAGGATATAATAAAGTTGTAAGATGGTGTTTACACCTGTATTCAGAATCTTTGTGTATGCAGCCTGATACAGTTGTTTACAGTTGTGTATGCTATCAGTGGCTCTAATACCATAAACAGTGTTTCCATCATTGACCTGGTTTCTGAAGTGGTTTGAAACTCTTGGTAAAGTTTCAAACAAAACAACCAATCTTCCCTTCAATCACAAGATTATGTCTCTGATTTCATTTCCTACTACATTTCTTTTTTTTTTTTTTTTGAGACAGAATCTCATTCTGTCGTCCAGGCTGGAGTGCAGTGGCGCGATCTCGGCTCACTGCAACCTCCACCTCCCGGGTTCATGCCATTCTCCTGCCTCAGCCTCCCAAGTAGCTGGGACTACAGGTGCCTGCCACCATGCCCGGCTAATTTTTTGTATTTTTAGTAGAGATGGGGTTTCACCGTGTTCGCCAGGATGGTCTCAATCTCCTGACCTTGTGATCCGCCCGCCTTGGCCTCCCAAAGTGCTGGGATTACAGGCCTGAGCCACCGCGCCCAGCCTCCTACTACATTTCTCTTTACTTTTGCCTCTGTAGCCATTCTGGCCTCCTCGCTCTCAAATTTGATTAAGTATGTTCAGCTTTAGGCTCTTTCAATGCCTGTTCTACCTGGAACATTGTTCTCCCAAATATAGTCGTGGCTCAGTTCCTCACTTAGTTTGGGTCTTTCCTCAAACATCCATTTCTCAGTAGAATCTTCCTGGATTCTTTAAATTTTAAAATTCCTCGTCCTCGCTCTTGGCACTTCCTTGTCTCTCTTCCCTGTTTTGTTTGTCACCTTAGCATCACCATCTGACATGCTCTTGTGTTTTCTTATTGTTTATCTAGCCACCTTCCCACCCCAGAGGTTTTAAGTTTAATGCATCCTTTTTCTTGTTTGTTTTGTCCACCAATACACTCAATAGGTATTAGTGGAAGGGAGGAAAAAGAAATGGAAAGGATGGAGAGAGAGAGAGAGAGAAAAGAAAGATGGAGAAGAAGAGCGGGTTTCAGGAAGTAGCAAAGGGTCATGAGACCCAAATTTGGTTTCTTGCCTTCAACCACCCAGTGACTTCAGAAACTCGGCATTGGTTGTCGGCTCCTTGCCGCAAAGGCTGTCCCCTTTCTATGGGCACTGGGCAGAGACAGGGTGTTCTATCAAGTCTCTGTCTGGAGCAATGATGCTTATTATTAGTCAGCAGGGCCTGCTGCTGGTTTTTAAAATGGAGAGGTTAATTTTGAGGGGAGAGATGGGGAAGAAGTTCTGTAAGCTATACTACCCCAAAGCCAACTGACTACAGGTGATTAGAAAGGAGTGTGGCTTGAAGTGTTTGATTCTCTTTCCAATGAGATGTATATAATTATGGAACTGAAAACTCACAACTAAATGGAAGTCAGAAGTGATTATAGATGTGACAGAGTTTGCCAGGGGTGTTTAGAGTTAGTCCCAGGAGGCAACCTTTAAACATCTGTTATCGCGAGAGTGCCTAGAAAACAGGGCTTAATCAAAGGAGACTCAACAAAGAAAGAAATCACATAATGAAATTCCAGTGATTTGCATAAATTGCTATACTAAATGATATGCAGAGGTCCCTTACTTAACCTGTGATGTAATGATCTGAAGTGTACCTCTATAACAAATTAATCTTGCATAAGGACTATTTATTATTGTTTGCTACAAAATAACTTCTAGGCTGGGCTCTGTGGCTCAGGTCTGTAATCCCAGCACTTTGGGAGGCTGACGCGGGCAGATCACCCAAGGTCAGGAGTTCAAGACTAGCCTGACTAACATGGAGAAACCCTGTCTCTAATAAAAATACAAAATTAGCCGGGCGTGGTGGCGCATGCCTGTAATCCCAGCTACTAGAGAGGCTGAGGCAGGAGAATCGCTTGTACTCAGGAGGCGGAGGTTGCGGTGAGCCGAGATGGCACCATTGCACTCCAGCCTGGGCAACAAGAGCGAAATTCCGTCTCAAAAAAAACACAAAAAACAAAAACTTCTGTAGTTTCAGAAAGAAAACTGGCAGAGATCGCTGGTGCGTCTCACAGGAAAGAGCAGAAACTAGCAGTGTGTTCCACTTTTACTTCTTCCTCTTCCTCCAAAATCTGGGTGATTTCTCTATGCTGGGAGTCAACAATGTTAATATTAATAGAATCACTCCCTATGTATTTGTGGGATGAAGAATAATGGCCCCTCCGAAGATGTCCACTCCTAATACTGGAAATCTGTCAACATGTTACATTATAAAACAAAGAGGAATTAAGGTTGCAAATCAGCTGACTTTGAGATGGGGAGACTTTGGGCCCAATGTAATCACAAGGCTCCTTGAGATATGGAAGAGGGAGGCAGAAGAACACGAGAGCCAGAGAGAGATGACTTTACTGACGTTACTTTCAAGATGAGAGGCAAATACAAGCCAAGAAATGTGGGCAGCCTCTAGATGCTCCAAAGAGTATGAAAACAGCTTTTCCCCTAGAGCCTCAAGAAAGAAATGTAGCCCTGCTCATACCTTGATTTTAGTTTGTTAGACTCTGACCTACGGGAACTGTTAAGATCATACTCTGTGTTGTGTCAAGTGCCAAGTTTGTGGTAATTAGTTAGAGCAGTAATAGAAAACAAATACAATATTGTTTTGCTGTCTGCATTTGTCATTTAATCTCACACACAGAAGTTATTTTCTCTCCTGCCTCCCGCCTCCAGAATTCTTCCTCACTGTTGCTGGTTTCCTGTAAATTACTCTATCCTATCCCAGCGGTTCTCAATGGGTTAGGGGAACAATTTTGTCCCCCAGGGACATTTGACAATGTCCAGAGACATTTTTGGTTGTCACAACTGGGAAGTAGGTGGTATTGCTACTGGCATCCAGTGGATAGAGGCCAGGATGCTGCTAAACATCCTACAATGCACAGGACAGCAAAGAATTGTCCAGCCCAAAATGTCAATAGCACCACTGTTGAGAAAACCCTGTTGTACGCATATATCAGCTTATTTAACATATGGAGTTTGGGGACAAATATCTACATGAAAAGAATTTCTGTGCCTATCTCCCCCACTCCGACTCCCCGCCTTTTTTTTTTTTTTTGGTCCTGCTTTTTTTATACATGCATTCTCAAGGGGGTAACATCACCCCTCAGGGGATAAAAATTGGTTTTTGAGGGATGTCTTCATCATTTTGTGCTGCAATAACAAATTACCGTAGACCAGGTGGCTTAAAGAACATTTATTTAGGCCAGGCATGGTGGCTCACGGCTGTAATCCCAGCACTTTGGGAGGCTGAGGCGGGTGGATCACGAGGTCAGGAGATCGAGACCATCCTGGCTAATATGGTGAAACCCCGTCTCTACTGAAAATACAAAAAATTAGCTGGGCGTGGTGGCAGGCGCCTGTTGTCCCAGCTACTCGGGAGGCCGAGGCAGGAGAGTGGTGTGAACCCGGGAGGCGGAGCTTGCAGTGAGCCGAGATCACACCAATGCACTCCAGCCTGGGCGACAGAGCAAGACTCTGCCTCTAAATAAATAAATAAATAAAATTTAAAAAATAACATTTATTTATCACACTTTTGGAGCTGGAAAGTTCAAGACACCAGCAAGCTGGGTGTCTGGTGAGGGGCCTGGTCTCTGCTTCCAATATGGCGCCTTGATCACTGCATTCTGACATGGCAGAAGAACAAAAAGGGCCAGGACACTTCAACATCTTTTACAAATATATCATTCATGACTTAATCAACTCCTAACGACCCACCTCTTAATACTATCACATAGTGATTAACTTTCAACATATTAATTTGGAGGAACACATTCAAACCATAGCAAGAGATTTCTAAATTTAGCTCAAAGAATGGCAAAGTAATGAACTGAACTTTACATTAGTTCAAAAGAAATAGGGGAAGGTTTGTCTGTATGTTTTTATCATTTATCCCTCCCTTCCTTTGTTCCTTCACATGTATGCGGAAACTTTTTTTCATAAAAAAAACTAAACGTCATCTCATCTTTCCTCACCCCCAAACAAACCACTCCAATAAACCAAACCCAAAAGCCAAAAATAATTGTATCCTTATGCTTTGCCATGGGTATAAAGTAAGAAAGCACACATTTTAGGCAGCTGTGGGCCATGCTGTCATAATGATATGTCTCTTGTGATACTGGGAATCTGAATGATTAAACTGATTATTCAGTTATTTGAATGATGTCACTCTGTTGCAGTTCCTCTGGCTATTTTGCTTTCATACTGCAAATGTGTTAAAAATTTAAGTCCCAGCTTGAACTTTTCTTTATGCTGAGATCAGCCTTGTGGATTGTCTCATTATACAGTGCCTGCCCGGGTGGCACTTCTGGGCATGCTGGCAGCACTCTCGGGTCAGCGGGAACTTTTTCAACTCAATTAATAAAGCAAGAAAGGGATCTGGTTGACCTACAAGGTCCAACTCTGCAAGAAGTAACTCTAACTACAATGGTGATTATTCACAACTTGCCCATCTTCTGAGAAAGTAAAGCCTTTTTCAGAGGCATTTTTCCTTCCTTTAAATGAAAGCATCCATTCTTGCTCTCTTGAAAAAAAAAACTTTGAGAGAATATCAGAAGACTTATTATCTCTGAGTTTTTTTTAATCTATAGAAGATGGCCTAAGAGATCCATGCAATAAATGATTTCTAAATCCCGAAAGAATGGCAAAATAAGGCTGTGAGGTTTGCTCAGCAGGACCTGCTCCAATCCAATCCACCCTCTCTTTCCCTTTGTACCTTGAAGGTGATCTTAATGCTTTTTCAGTTTTTATTTTTATTTTTGAGACAGGGCCTTGCTATGCTGCCCAGGCTGGTCTCAAACTCCTGGGCTCAATGGATCCTCCCGCTTCATGAATTGGATAA
The DNA here is from genome assembly GCF_002776525.5 of Piliocolobus tephrosceles. NCBI lineage: Eukaryota > Metazoa > Chordata > Mammalia > Primates > Cercopithecidae > Piliocolobus > Piliocolobus tephrosceles. Next base: position 143,896,829 of record NC_045435.1, on the reverse strand, counting down.
AAAAGAAGCAGAAACCATCAGGCTTTAAAAGAATATCAAATTCATAATGAATATTATTGTTAAAAAACCCCTGACAATGGCTAAAACTAAATATGGTAAGATTTATTGCCAACTCAAAAATAATAAATTAAATCTTAGCACAAGGGAAAATCTGCAAAATTTGATAAGGCAGATGGAAGAAATTAGTTCATGAAAGAAAGGTGTTAATGGCTGAGGCTCTGATTGGCAAAAAAAAAAAAAAAAAAAAAAAAAATCAATGAATCAACTCTTTTTTTTTATTTTCCTTTTTTTGTTGAGATGGGGTCTTGTTCTGTCTCCCAGGCCAGAGTGCAGTGGTGTGATCAGGGATCACTGGAGCCTCTACCACTAACACCTAGGCTCAAGTAATCCTCCAACTTCAGCCTCCCAAGTACCTGGCACTATAGGGACGTGTCATCATGTCCAGCTAATTTTTTAAACATTATTTGCAGAGATGAGGTCTCTCTAATGTTACCCAGACTGGTCTGGAACTTCTGGGCTCCAGTGATCCTCTCCCACCTCGGCTTCCCAAAGTGCTGGGATTATAGGTGTTAGCCATCACACCTAGCAAGAAGTAAATTTGTTTTCTAGAATGTAGATAATACATCTATAGATAGATAATTAGTAAAGGCTCATGGTCAGGCACAACGGCTCACGCCTGTAATCCCAGCACTTTGGGAGGCCAAGGCAGGAGGATCGCTTGAGCTTGGGAGTTCAAGATGAGCCCAGGCAACACAGCAAAACCTCATCTCTACAAATAATTTTTTAAAAATTAGCCTGATATGGTGGTATACACTTGTAAAGTTCCAGCTTTTTGAGAGGTTCACGTGGGAGAATTGCTTGAGCCCAGGAATTCGAGGCCGCAATGAGCTATAATCACGCCACTGCACTCTAGCCTGGGCGACAGAGAGACCCTGTCTCAAAAAAAAAAAAAAAAAAGAAAAAGTGGGGTTGGGGAGCATAATAGGAGCATTTATTATGAGACTAGCAGGTTTGACCTAGAGTCTATAGGCAGAAATCCATCCAGGCCTGGAAGATGATCTGGAATCACAAACCCAAGCAATGTGCTCTTTGCATTCAAAATTCTATCCTGTCATATTACGGGACAGAAATACCGGTTGCTTGAATGTGTGGCGTAGAAATTCTGAAGGGAGGCAGCCACTAACCTTATATACTTAGTTACATTGGCCTGTAAGCCCTGGAATACAGGGCTGATCAATTTTCTGGCTACTGGCTTTCTAAGCTCGTGCTCTCCCAAGCTTGAGAGTGCCTCAGAATCACCTGAAGGGCTTGTTAAATACCAATTGCTGGCCTCGCCCTTAGAGTTTCTGGTTCATTAAATCTGAGGTAGAGCTCGAAAAATTGCTTTTTTTTTTTTTTTCCTTTGAGACGGAGTATCACTCTCTCGCCCAGGCTGGAGTGCAGTGGCATGATATTGGCTCACTGCAACCTCTGCCTCCCGGGTTCAAGCGATTCTCCTGCCTCAGCCTCCTGAGTAGCTGGGACCACAGGTGCGTGCCACCACACCCAGCTAATTTTCTGTATTTTTAGTAGAGACGGGGTTTCGCCGTGTTAGCCAGGATGGTCTGGATCTCCTGACCTTGTGATCCGCCTGCCTTGGCCTACCCAAAGTGCGGGGATTACAGGCGTGAGCCACCGCGCCTGGCTGAAAAATTGCATTTCTAACAAGTTTTCAGGTGATGCTAATGGTGCTGATCCAGTGACCACATTGTGAGAATTTTTGGTCTAGGTGACTTTCCCAGTGAGGGAAGAATGCACTGCACTTGGAGAATTCACCAGTGGAGGAGAGTTGCTGATAATCTGAGGCTGAGTGAAGAGTTGATGGTTGAAAAGGGAACCACCTGGGTCTCTAAGTCTCCTCTGAGTATTGGTGACAAGGTAGGATAGAAAATTTAGGAGACGCCTGAGGCGGTGTAATCCCAGCACTTTGGGAGGCTGAGGTGGACAGATCACATGAGGCTAGAGTTTGAGACCAGCCTGGCCAACGTGGCGAAAACCTGTCTCTACAAAAAATACAAAAATTTGCCGGGCGTGTGCCTGTAGTCCCAGCTACTCGGGAGGCTGAGGCACAAGAGTCCCCTGAACCCGGGAGGAGGAGGTTGCAGTGAATGGAGGGCCATAGACTCTGTCTGGAAAAAAAAGAAAAGAAGAATAAATAAAAGAAAACTTAGGAGAATGGTCAGTTAATGAACTCATACTAGGAGAGATTGCACAGCTGGGAGGAATTCTCATTGAAGTAGGTTTTCAACAGAATAAACAGGAAGATTGAATGGGAAAATCTGTGAATCAGCAATATATATATTGTTCCTTTAGATAGCACGCCCTGTTGTTAGGGAAAGTTTTGTGTTTGATGGGGTTTTTTTTTTCTTTTCCCTCACCCCAGGGAAAAAGTAGGATTTCTTTTTTAACTGTGACCAATAGAGTACTGAAAATAATCAGGCATTTCATATAGGATTTTTTATTTATTGAACTGTCATGCAACTTTTCTTCTTTATTTTCTTTCTTACTTTTTAAAAAAAAATCTGTTTAGTATGTTATTAAATCAATGCAGCGCTTAAAAAAATTCAACTGGGGTTTCCAGATGGCATTATTTTTTCCACTCTATTCAATGAAGCATCTTGGCCAGATGGTTTCTGTTGTTGATTGTCTTGGATTTATATATATATATATATTATTGTGTAGACTGCACTCATTACATTTAGACATAACCCTTTTTCCTACTAGATTCTTCTCCAAATGAATGAAAAGATACTAGATAGTATTAAGATTAGACAATAAGAGACTCAGAATAGGCAAGAGATTGGGTCTATATCTGAAATATAATTTTGCTGACCTTCAGCTCCACAGAGAATACGCTCCTCAAAAATAGAGTGGAACCATTATGTGGAGTGAGGGCTTTCCTGTACCTACTTCTTATCTCACTTTCATTCCTTTCTCTGGAGCATCCATTCTCCTTATCCTAAAACTTAGAAAAATACTTCCAGGTACCTCTCATTGAGAAGTACAGTATTTTTTTTTTTTTTTTTTTTGAGACAGGGTCTCATATTGTTGCCCAGGATGGAGTGCAGCAGTACAATCACCAATCACTGCAGCCTCTAACTCCCAGGCTCAAAGGATCCTCCCATCTCAGCTGCCTGGGTAGCTGGTACCTCAGGTGAGAGCCACCACACTCAACAATTTTTTTAAGTTTTTATAGAGACGGAGGTCTCACTATGTTTCCCAGGCTGGTCTTGAACTCTTGGGCTTAAGCCATTCTCCAGCCTCAGCCTCCCAAAGTGCTATGATTACAGGTGTGAGCCACCGTGCCCAGCCATCTTAAAATTTTAACAAAGTAATGTGGTCCTCAAGTCAGGGTGCATTGTATATGTGTGTGATTCTTTAAAACTGTTCCCTTTTGAAAATGATAGTTGCAAGAATATATTCCATCTCTCATGCTATTCAAGATATGACCTTGATGCTCCTGTTATAAAGAGATGAGGTCCATGTCCCCTACCCTTGGATCTGGGTGTGATTGTGACTACTTTTTAACCAGTAATGCAGCAAAATTCATGCCACATGACTTCTGAGGCATGATCAGAAAACGTGATGCAACTTCTCCTTTATCCCATGAAACACTTGCATTGGAGCCCTAAGCGGCTCTGTAAGCAGTCTGACTGCCCTGAGGCCGCCATGTTGTGAGGAAGTCCAAACTAGCCCACATGTAGAGAGCCTGTGGTGAAGCCCCGTAACTACCTAAAGAGGGAAGTGCCCAGCTAGCCCCTAGCAGCTCCATCCCCCTGCCGTTCCAGCTCCACCCACTGTCTGATTGCCAAGAGACCCTGAGCCAGAAATGCCCAGCCAAGAGCTTCCTAGCTTCCAGACCAACAGATGTCATCAGAGATAACAAAATAATACTGTTATCGTATGCCACTAAGTTATGGGGTGATTTGTTATACTGCAGTAGTTGACTGGAATGTTCCCTAAAATGGGTGAGAATGATTCAGAACAATTATATCAGTGAGGTTTCCTTAGTTACAAACAGGAGAAACTGACTCTGTCTAATTGAACAAATGTATACGATAAATGTCCAAATCAAGAAACGAGAAAAATAAGATAAAAATAAAATGGAAGGATGGAGATCAAGATAAAGAGCAGAAATCAATGAAACAAAACAAATTTAGTCAATCAATAGAGCAAAACATTGGGCCACTGAAAAAGTTAACAAAGTAGATAAAAGTTTAGTAGGACCGATCAAGAAAGAAAAAGCACAAATAAATAAAATTAAGAATGGGAAACTAGACCAGGCACAGTGGCTCATGACTTGTAATCCCAGCACTTTGGGAGGCCAAGGTGGGTGGATCATGAGGCCAGGAGTTCAAGACCAGCCTGACCAACATGGTAAAACCCTGTCTCTATTAAAATACAAAAATTAGCTGGGCATGGTGGCATGTGCCTGTAATCCCAGCTACTCAGAAGCCTGAGGCAGGAGAATGGCTTGAACTGGAAAGAGGTGGAGGTTGCAGTGAGCCGAGATTGTGCCACTGCACTCTAGCCTGGGCGACAGAGCGAGACTCTGTCTCAAAAAAAAAAAAAAAAAAGGGAAGCTATAGAGTTGATATCAATCAAAGACATAAGAGGATACACACAACTTTATTCCATTAAATGTGAAAGTTTATACAACATGGACAAACTCCTAGAATAATAATTTATCAAACTGATTCAGGAAGACAAAGAAAGCCTCTAAATCTGTAATGACGAATTTGGTTGCCACTAGTCACATGTGGCTATTGACACTTGAAATGTGACTACAGCAACTAAGGAATTAAATTTTGAATTTGATTTCATTTTAGCTAATTTAAATTTAAATTTAAAAACTGACAGGGTGTGTAGGCTCACACCTGTAATCCTGGCACTTTGGGAGGCTGAGGTGGGAGGACTGCTTGAGGCCATGAATTTAAGACTAGCCTGGGCAACATAGGGAGACTCCCATCTCTACAAAAAAAAAAAAAAAAAAAAAAAAATACTGGGGGGGGGGGGGCACCCACCTGTGGTCCTAGCTAATTGAGAGGCTGAGGTGGGAGCATCTCTTGAGCCCATGAGTTTGAAGCTGTAATGAGTTATGTGATTACGCCACTGTACTGCAGCAGCTTGGGCGACAAAGCCAGACCTGTTTCTAAAAAAAAAAAAAAAAGACTGCAACAGTGTGAATTTTTTTTTTTTTCATTAAACACAACTTGACAGTTTTGGTTGGGCTGTATTTAACTTTAACCACTGCATCTCATAACCTATTATTACTGCATTGTAGTGTGTGTGCTGGAGTTATGCACTGTTTTCAGCATTGCCCATAAACACATAACTGGTCTAGTTGGTGTCAATGAATTGATTCAGTTTGAATGAGTTTTTTCTATGCACAGATGTAATAGTGGAGTATGTTTATTTAAATATTTTATGAAGACATCAAACATAATTTACATAGTGATACATAAATCATAATTAAATAGAAATTTTTATTATTTCGTTATAACGAAATCACTTTTCTAGTTAAACATTAAGTATAGACAAAGTTTTAAATTTAAAATAAGACATATTATGCAGAATTGTGGAGCAATATAGAAACTAATACCATGAATGGAAAGGTAAAGAAAAAAATAGCCTGGAAGAAGGTAAGTCACAAATGTCATGATGAATGGCAACTGCAATTTGCTGTGGCAGAGCAAACTGCCAGAGCTATTTGTTGCTATGTGATGACGTCACTGCTCTGACACAAACATGCTTGGAAATTTTTGTGTTTTAAATGTCTCTGTTTTCATTTCTAATAAGTAGATCTTGATATAGTCCACAAAAAAAGCACTTTGTGGTCTTCAATAATTTTAAGAGTGGAGAGAAATTCTGAGATCCAAAGTTCGAGAACTGCTGATCTAGGGCACAGAAAAGGCAGTTTAAGCGGCATGATGTTTCGGTATTAGCAACTAGCAGGACTCATTGGAACATTTTAAAACGAGGAATGACCTTAAATGTTTTTAATTGGCCTTATCTTTAACAGACTCCATCTTTCTATTTTTTTCCTAATGCCCCTCCTTCATCTAGGTCCTCATACTGCAGTGTGCCAGTTGGCCTATCTTATGAGTTTGGGATAAGAAGACTCTAATATTTAGGTTCTTCTTCCTTTTATTCACATCTAGATGGACCTATCTTGTGTTGTTTTGCAGGCTCTGTTAATCGTATGTAAGGGCTAATGAGGTAGCTTTCCCAGGAAGTAATTTGCATTTTTAACAGATAACTTTTGAAGACACAGTCACTTCATTCAACGTTATTTTGGTCAGAATGAGGAAGGTGGAGTAGGCTGAAATCCACTATGGATATTCTGAGAATCCGAACAGACTGAGCCATAGACACCACAGGATTAATAAATGAGGCTCCTTGGAATGGCAGCAGCACAATGCAATTTCCACTGCAGCTACAGCACACTGGGTACTGCCCGACCAGAGGATGCTGCTGAGCATCCTCCTCTGGCACTAGGGAGCCCAGCAAATTTCAAGTGGCCAGTGGTGTGGCTTGTGACTGACTTGGGTTACAGCTCTATAGCCTCTGCTAGTTACTTGCAAAGTCTCACAGGAAGAAGACAGCCTCTAAAAAACGCTCATAGACACCGATATTATTTTATAGGCATTATCATCGAAAAGAGGGTCTTGTATCCTTTGCAATGGCTATTTTTCACTTACATTCTTCTTTTCAAATTTAAATAGTGGTAACCTCTTACAGATTTTTAAATAGTCTTTTATTTATTTATTTATTTACTTATTTTTGAGACAGAGTCTCATTCTGTTGCCTAGGCTGGAGTGCAGTGGCATGACCTCAGCTTACAATAAACTCTGCCTCCTGCGTTCAAGGGATTCTCGTGACTCAGCCTCCCTAGTGGCTGGGATTACAGGTGTGCGCTACCACGTCCAGCTAATTTTTGTATTTTTAGTAGAGACGGGGTTTCGCCATGTTGGCCGGGCTGGTCTTGAACTCCTGGCCTCAAGAGATCCGTCTGCCTTGACCTCTCAAAGTGCTGGGATTACAAGCGTGAGCCACCGCGCCTGGCCTAGAGCAGTTAGTTCATGGCAAAACTGTGAACTTCAGAGTTCCCAAGTACCTCCTACCTCCACAAATGCACAGCTTCTCCCACTATCAAACATCCTGCACCACAGTGGTACATTTGTCATCACTAATGAACCTACACTGATATATCATTCAAAGCCATGGTTTATTATTTTATTTTACTTTTTTGAGACGGAGTTTCGCTCCTGTTGCCCAGGCTGGAGTGCAATGAATGGCACGATCTAGGCTCACCGCAACCTCGGCCTACCAGGTTCAAGCGATTCTCCTGCCTCACCCTCCCTGGTAGGTGGGATCACAGGCATGCGCCGCCACACCCGGCTAATTTAGTATTTTTAGTAGAGACGGGGTTTTTTCCATGTTGGTCAGGCTGGTCTCGAACTCCTGACCTTAGGTGATCCGCCCTCCTCGGCCTCCCAAAGTGCTGGAATTACAGGCGTGAGCCACCGCGCCCGGCCTCAAAGCCATAGCTTACACTTTTTTTTCAATTTTCATTTTTTTTTTTTTTTTTTTGAGACGAGGTCTCCTTGCTCTGTCACCCAGGCACTGGGGAGAGCATGACTCACTGCAGCCTCAACCTCCCATCTCAAGAGATCCTCCTGCATCAGCCTCTTGAGTAGCTGGGACTACAGGTGCACACCACCAAACCTGGCTAATTTTTGTATTTTTTGTAGAGACGGAGTTTCGCCATATTGCCCAGGTTAGTCTCCAATACCTGGGCTCAATGATCCTCCCACATCAGTCTCCCAAAGTGCTGGGATTACAGGTGTGAGCCACTGTGCCCAACCAGGACTCACTCTTGACATTGTAGGTTCTACAGGTTTTGAGAAATGTATAAAAACATGTATTCAGCATTATAGTATCATACAGAATACTTTCCCTGCCCTAAAAATCCTCTGTGCTCTATTCATCCCTCCTTCCCCTCTAGCCTTTAGTAACCACTGATCTTTTTACTGTCTCCAGTTTTGCCTTTTCTTTTCTTCTTCTTCTTTTTTTTTTTTTTTTTTTTTGAGACGGAGTTTCACCCTTTTGGCCCAGCCTGGAATGCAATGGCGCGATCTCGGCTCATCGCAACCTCCGCCTTCCAGGTTCAAGCGATTCTCCTGCCTCAGCCTCCCGAGTAGCTGGGATCACAGGCATGCGCCACTACCCCGGCTAATTTTCTATTTTCAGTAGAGAGGGGGTTTCCCCATGTTGGTCAGGCTGGTCTTGAAGTTCCGACCTCAGGTGATCCACCCGCCTCGACCTCCCCAAGTTCTGGGATTACAGGCCTGAGCCACCGCGCCCGGCCCAGTTGCCTTTTCTAGAATGTCGTATAGTTACAATCACACAGTACATAGCCTTTTTAGAGTGGTATCCTCTTTTATGATTTCTTTTCTGCCTTCTAGACTGTTCATATTAACCTCATTTTACCTGTGTAGAAGTAGATGATGGTTGATACATGAAAATGAAAATGCAAGCAAGCTACGAAGTGTGGCCTGGGGAACTCTGCATCAGCATCACATGAGGGTGATAAATTCCAGAGGCAGGGAAGAATAGAGGGCTACCGTGGTTAGGGAACTGTGTTTAGAAGGATTTGGGTATCAAGCAAGCCTTGGAAAGAGAAGCAGGACACACATCTGTGCAGGGCGAAGCAGGTCAGGGTAAGTGGCTGAATGTTTTCAAAGCGTAACACGAAGCCATTGGAGGCTTTTGAGCAGAGTAATCACATTTATTTACATTTTAAAAATAACACGCTGACTGCTGGGGAGAAGCGACTGTAGGAGGACCCAAGGAGCACTCTCCTAGTTAGGGAACCAGAGCAGTAGCTGAGGGAAGAGATAATGGTTTGCTCTCGCAATGCCAACGGTGAGAAACACGGATTGAACATATTTTGAAGGTAGAATAGCTCAGACTTGCTAATGGATTGAATGGAGAATAAAAGGCAGTGAGAGAGAGTGTTAGGAGAGAAACAATTTTGCTGGCTTCAGGAACTTGCAGATTTACCAACATAGTAAATATTGATACGGTGAAGAAACCTGGGGGTGGGGAAATAGGGTGTTGCACATGTAATTATGTCTTCCACGTGACATTTCCCCCCACTTTCTATACTGAAAAATTTCAGAGCAAACTGGAAAGAATTTTACAAGGAACATCCATATCCCCATTGCTTAAGTTTAACATCTTACTATATCATCTATTCATGCCTCTATCAGCCCATCTTACTTTAGTAATGCGTTTAAATTGCGGGCATCAATGCACTTTCCTCAGAATTCACCTCAGCACGCATACAATTTGTTTCTAGCTTTTTTCTTTTGATCTGAAATTTACATTCAAGGTGAAATGCCCAGATCTTAACTGCACATTCGCTGAGTTCGGACACACGCGTACACCCGTCTAAAATCTGAGATGCAAAAAAGGGGCATAATCAAACGGGCTGCTGGATGAAAGAATCTGGAGATTAGAAGAGAGGTCTCGCCTTGAAATATAAATCTGGGAATCACCAGAACATAGGTCTACTTAAGCTATGAGATTGGATAAAATCACCTACAGGGTGGAGAGGGAAAGGGAAGGGTCTGTGCCCTCAAAGACCACCGTTTGGAGGTCGGTCGGGTGGAAGCGGGGCCGGGGGCGCAGGGGTTGAGCAAGCCCGAGTCAGCCGGGTTCCTGGGAAGCACCTCTGCTCGGCGCCAAGCCACCGCTCTGACCTGGGAGCCACCAAGTTGGGGGGCAGGGCTGGGAGCAGGTCATGGAGGGGGCTGCGGCCAGAGGCGGGAAGAGCAGCCGGGAGGAGGGGAGAGATGAGGAGGAAGACGGAATATGAGGCTGAGGGAAACGGGTAAGAGGTTTACGGCGCGGAGGGGAAAAACGAAGGAAGAGGAGGGGCTCGGCAAGAAGGAAGGGGAGAAGGGGGAAGAGCAGGAGAAAAGGGGAGCCGGGGAGCCGGGAAGCAGGAGGGAGGGAGAGAGGGAGGGAGGGGAGAGAGGGAGGGAGGGGAGCGGCGGGGCGGAGTCGCCGCAGCGGCCGGCCGAGGGCGGGCGGAGGGAGGGGGTGTGTGCGCGGGTCACATGGTCGCTGCTGCCCTCCCCGTCAGCCGCCCTTGCCGCCGCGGTGCGCTGGCTGCAGGAAGCCGCCGCGCCGCCGCTTTTGTTGTCAGGGACCCCGCGAGGAGCGCCGCTCGCCGGCCGCCGCCACCCTCTCTGGCTGCAGCCTGCTCTGCGCTGCGCGGCCTGGGGCCCGGGAGCCCCACCCGCTCTGCCCATGAAGGGGCACCGCGACCACCGTTGCTTCCAGCCCGGGGCGGCGCGGCGCTGAGGCGGCGGCTGCGGCGCTGGCCCCTCTGCGGGAAGCGGGCGGCCCCGGCCCCCTCCGCGAGGGCACCATGGAGGTGAATGCGGGTAAGAGCCGGACTGCGGCGGGTGGGGGATGGCCGGAGGAAGCGCTCGGAGCCCGCGGGGCACTTCGGGGGGCGGCGGCAGGGGGTGTCCCCATGGCCGGTGGGGCGGCGTGGGCTGCTGTGCGCCGCGTGTCCGCCTCTGGCTCAGTTTCCATCGCCCCCCTGGCCGCCCCGCGCCCGCCCTCTCGTCTCCCTGCAAAGCCGCAGCGCGGCCCGGCGGCGCCCGACCCGGCCCCCCCCCTCACATGGCCCGGCCTCGCGAGCCACGTGCGCGCTGTGTTTACGTTCGGCGGCTCCCGGACGCCGGTTGGCTGGGCGGGCGCGTGACGCGGCATTACATAATGGGTGCTGAGGCGGCGGCGGCGGGCGGGGACACGTGAGGCCGGTCGGCTCCCTGACCCACATTCCCCGGGGCCGCAGGGACACGTGGGGGCGGGTGCGCGCGCGCGCGCGCTGGCTGGGAGCGCCGCAGCCTCCCGGGAGGCTCCGCCCCTTTGGAAGCCTCGGGGTAGTGACGTAGCCGCGATTCCCTCCTCCCCCGCGGGGTTGCACACTGCGGAGGAGGCCGCGCGTGCGCGCCCGCTGAGCCCCGCGGCGAGGGGGACCCGACGCGGGCGCTGACACCGCATTGCGCCGGGCGCCGCAAGCTCTTTTTGCGAGGTGACCCCCAAGGCGCGGACCCCGCGCGAACCAAGCGAACCGGCGCCTTACGAGCTGGTAGCTGTACACCTTGCAGATTCCGAGGAGGAAGTGCGGGCCGAGGGCGTGCTGCAGGCCGGAGGAGGCGCCTCGGGGAAGGCTTGGGGCTTTCCCTAAGGGATACGCTCGAAGGAGCTCCGAGGTGCTTCAATCCCAAGCGACGCCCTGCAGACTGGGTAGCACCGCCCCTGTTAGGATGCCGCCTCACTGTTTACAAAAAAAACCCGTTTCCTCTAGGAAACGGTTCCTCTAGACCTGTCTCATATACTCACAGTCTTAAAAACTGCTTCCAGATCCCCTTGGGCTGGAATTTTCCTGTAAACGGGTCATACCCAGAGCTGAGCGTGCAGCTCACGTATGGTCAGGATGACTCAGGTGATAGTAGGTGACTCCAACACTATACGTAAGACTGGCCAGTCTTCATTTGAGAAAAACAAAACAAAACAAAACAAAAAACCTGTGCGTCGCTGAATTTTCCTGAGTCTGATCAAGAGAATTTGGCTTTATAAATATTTTTCTTGTCACATTTTGTTATATTGCAACAGAACAATAGGGTGCCCTTCCTTCCTTTTGTCTGCCCCAAATGATGGGGCAGAGCTGAAGTAAGTGAGGTTATGGAAACAGCCAGGTTTTGTTTTATTTTTTGAGTTATAATGCGCCTCTAAGAATCTTGCCTTGGTAACAAGTGTATTGTGAACTTTTCACCAAGAGTAAAAATAGTCATTTTCAAATTGTGTGTTATTTACTTATTTTTAAAATTTACTTACTTTTTTTTACTTACCTCACAAAAATCTGGATCTAGTTGTGTTTTAATTACCTAATGGACCTACTTAGTCTTTGAGAGCATTTTAAAAAATTTTACGAGTTTATTATAGAACTAAACTTACACATGTTAGAATTTAGAGGTGATCAGGGTGAACCTCTTCTAACCTACCCTTTAGCATGAATTCTAGTAGCTTTAGTAGTCTCATGAGGGCTGGCTCAATTAGGAAGTTTTTCTCTGGTTTGAGCCCTTTTCCAGTACTTCGCTGTTCAAAATCTTACCCTGTGGAGCTACACATTATAAAAATTCCTCCGGATGAGTGTTGACCATCCCCTTCCCTGTTGACCATCCCCTTCCCCCTTCAGTTCTTCCATTTGCAGTTCTCATCTCTTGGTCCTTGCCCAGCGTTGTTTTTTCAGATCACTCATCATCCTTGCCCTTTGGGATGGAGCACCCAGAAGTGAACAGGCTCTTGTGGAAATGGTTGGATAATTATCAAGTTCCAAGTTGCCTTCTTTGTCTTGGATCCTGCTGCAAATGAATTCTCTGGCAGGCTTAGTTTTTTTGGCATATTGCTTTGCTGACTCACAGTAACCTTGCAATCAACTAGGACCTTTCACGTGAACTATTATGAAGTTAGATTTCATTAATTGTGCAGATAATTGCATGACCTGAAGTGTAGGAATTTACAATGATCGTTCTTAAAATTACTCTTGTTTATTTGGCCTTAGGTTCAAAGCTGTTATAAGCTGCTACCCACCATATTTACAGTTTCTACCATCTATCTGTAAGTGAGAGGTTTAATAAGAATTCACTTTAACTGGCCGGGCGCAGTGGCTCGCGCCTGTAAGCCCAGCACTTTGGGAGGCTGAGCCAGGCGGATCTCCTGAGGTAAGGAGTTCGAGACCAGCATGACCAACGTGGTGAAATCCCTTCTCTACTAAACGGACAAAAATTAGCTGGGCGTGGTGGTGGGCACCTGTAATCCCAGCTACTCAATGAGACTGAGGCAGGAGAATAGCTTGAACCCAGGAGGTGGAGGTTGCAGTGAGTCGAGATCGCGCTACTGCACTCCAGCCTGGGCAAGAGTGAGACTCGGTCTCAAAAAAAAAAAAAGCCTTTTAACTTTTGAATTTTTGTAAACATTGACCAAGGTGGGGCCAGATTCAGTGCTGTGTGGCACACCTCTACCCTTCCGTCTAGTCTGGTGTCATTTGACAAACATTCAACCAGTGATCATGTAATCTTACTGTCCTTCATGACATCTGTGTGTCTGCTCTCCCCATGAGTAATGTGTGAAAACAATGGACTGAAAAACTTGGAAAACAATTGTAGAGGTGGGGCAAAGAAATCTTTCCTTGGAGTGAGGAAAAGCCAGAATTGAAGTAAGAAGTTGCTGGACTGGTCAGTACAGTTAAGAGATTCGAAAAGAGTGTGGAAATAACCAAAAAGAAACCACTGGATCCTTAAGACACATTAAAAAATGAGGTGAAGAATGTGTAGGGAGGGTTAGTTTGGTTTGAACCATTTTGATGGAACCCTTCTAGTATAGTGATGACAAAAAAATAATCATCAGCCTCTTATGTGCCAGGCCCTTTACATGTGTTCCTCACGTTAATTCCACGAAGGAAGATGCTGTTGCCACCATCTTAATGATGAGGAACTAAGTAAATTGAAGCTAAATAACTTCCAAGCAAGTAGTAGAGCCAGAATTTGAATCCATGAAGTTTACTTGGGAACACAAACTGTTAACTACTGTGCTATAATATATTTTAGCCTGCATAATATTTGAAGATTTATGTACTACTTAGTGTCCTGTCTTCTTGAGGTTGAAGGAGATACCGCATGTGTATGGATCCCCACTCAATTTGCAATGATATATGTAGGTTATAGTTGGTGGAAAAGGATAGTCATCTGCAGGGCCTCCCAGTTTCATCAGTCCTTTCTCTAGTCATGCTGGTTTATTTCCAGACATCAGATTACACCTTGACCTCCTTCTCCAGTAATTTACATGGAGATTAAAATAACATCTATTTTATAAAATAAGACCCATTTGGCTGGGCACGGTGGCTCACGCCTGTAATCCCAGCACTCTGGGAGGCTGAGGTGGGCAGATCACCTGAGGTCAGGAGTTTGAGACCAGCCTGGCCAACATGTGAAACCCTGTCTCTACTAAAAGTACAAAAATTAGCCGGGTGTGGTGGGTAGCCATAATCCCAGCTACTTGGGAGACTGAGGCAGGAGAATCGCTTGAACCCAGGAGGCGGAGGTTGCGGTGAGCTGAGACCACACCATTGCGCTCCAGCCTAGGCGACAGAGTGAAACTACGTCTCAAAAAAAAAAAAAACAACAAAAAACACCCACACCATTTATTTTTGTGTCACCCCATTTAAAAAAATGTCTCTTATATGATAACATCATTTGATAATTTACACCCCCTTCAATTCCCCACTTAAGATATTGCCACCTTGGATGTGTTTACCCCTGTTGATCTCTGCCCTCTTTAGTGTGATCCTCAGCAGTTCCCAATCGTTTGTATGAAACATTGCTCCTGATAACATGGGTGTTTCCCCAGTTGGTTTATAAGGCATTTTAGGGAAAGGACCGTGCTGTTCTCTGGAGCCCTGACACCCAGGACACAATTGGAATTTTAATGCTTCTATTAGATCTACTCTACTACTCTTTGAGTAGGAATTACTTGTAACACTTTTAAAATGAGGAAACTAAAGCTTCTTGGTGATAAAATGTTTTGTTGTAAGCCACAGGGCAAAAAAGTACAGTCATGACTTGAAGTCAAACATACTCTCCAGGTTGGTGGACAGTAGGAGTGGGAGGGTTTAGATGATGGACAAGTCTAGAAAATGGGTAAGGAGACCCGAAGATGTGCAGGAATATCAGTGCTTCCTAGAAGTACAAAATTGGATATTGACTTTTGGCTTGTCTGAAGTTGACCACTGGGTAAGCCCTAGCCTGGGAACCTGGCCCAGGTCCAGGGTCCCTTTCAACTGAAAGTAGAGAAGACTGCCTCAGCTAATTTTAGCTCAAGGTTTCAAAGAGGTACATTCTGCCTGTTTCTTGGAGGTGTTGGGACTTGCTGGTTCAGGGATTTTTACTATTTTTACTTTATCATCAAAAACAGTGTATGAAAAAAGCGCTTTAATAATCCTTATGAACACCATTTCATTTCAATCTTGTAATAAGTGGCAGATGTTCCAATTTTATAGAAGATGACTCAGGTTTAGAAAGATTGAAAGTGACTTGCTTGCTCAGTTCTTCTCACCAGATAAGTTTGTATTCAGGAATTGGACAACCTTGACTTTAAACTCTGGCCTGCTACTTAGTGGCTGACTTATCCTCTCTGAGCTCTGAGCTCTGAGCTCCTTGTTTACAAAATTGAGTTAATGAAAGTTAATTCACAGAGTTCTTGTGAGGATGAAATTGTGTCGTTTATTCTTGACATCCAGTGGTGACTTACAGTTTCACTTTCTTTTCTTCATTAGGTTGAGGAACTACTAGATGTACTCCTTATCTTCTAAGAAATTAAAATTTAACCCATTTGGGTTGCTATCAGTCAGGTTCATAGATGGGTGTCTAGTAGCAAGAATAGATGCTGAGACAACTAAATCAATATTGAAGGTCTTGCGAGGAGAATACAGCTGTTTCTAGATGGATCCTCTTTGATTTTCTGGTGCCTGGCACAAATGCTTGTTTTCTTAAGACAGGAATTGGATCTTAACTGGGTTGATAATAGCCCAGTAATTTCTTTTAGGTTGGATATTGAAGCTTTTGCAAAGGAAATTGTTTTTTAGTTAATTAATTACCATCAATGCTTGCAACCAATTTTTGAGCCATCTGCATAGCTCTAATTTCTTTTCTTTTCCTTTTTTTTTTTTTTTGAAGAGTTTCACTCTTGTTGCCCAGGCTGGAGTGCAGTGGTGCCATCTCGGCTCACCACAACCTCCACTTCCCGGGTTCAAGCTATTCTCCTGCCTCAGCCTCCTGAGTAGCTGGGATTACAGGCATGTGCCACCATGCCTTGCTAATTTTGTATTTTTAGTAGAGATGGGGTTTCTCCATGTTCGTCAGGCTGGTCTCTAACTCCTGACCTCAGGTGATCCGCCTGCCTCGGCCTCCCTAAGTGCTGGGGTTACAGGCATGAGCTACTGTGCCCGGCCAGCTCTAATTTCTAAAAGTGAATTTCTTAGCTAAGGTAGTCAGCAGATCTTGTGAACATAAATGACTGAAAATGTGGGCCCTAGGAAAGTCTTACTTCCAAGCGAAAATATCACTTTCTTATCTTTCATTTTTCTGAGATGTTAAGTGTGAATTTAGTACCTAAGACACTATTTTAGAGAAGACAAATAGCTGTGAGATCTTTTGGAATTTCATTGAGGACTAAGAATATTTGTCTTTGTAAAGTGTCCTATTGTGAGTGGAAACACTTGTGAAAAAAGTAGCTGTGTGCTAATACCTGGAATTTTTAATGTGAACTTAAGATCTCTAAAGTTTTATAAAGACAGCACAATGGTTTTACCCAGTAACATGACACTGGCTAGGTTTCCGGGTTAAATTGGTTTCTCTTTGGATTCACAGGGTATTAATGATACTCTGGCAGTTGTGTCGATGAAAATATCAATCTTTAAAACTGTGGGCCGATTTGGTTTGAATTCGCTGATTGTAGCCATTTTTAAACTTCATTGTGCAAATAATTGCTTGGAGAGCTTGTTGAAAATGCACATTCCTGAGGATGTGTTCTCCAGTCTGGGCAGGGCCTTGGAAACATGTATTCTGAAAAAGCACCAGCTAGTTTTGAGGATATGTATTTTACATAATTTCTCTGGGTGATGAAAATAAGTTGGCAGTCTTTCTTGTTGTGTTGGTAGTTTTGGAGTTTTTAGATTTTAAAATGAGTGGTGGATGAAAACTGCCCTTGGTCACTTTGTCTTCCAGGGAGCACAGATGAAGTTGTTGGCTTGTGGCAGTGTTCTTCAAACTGGGATGTGCATCAGAATCACCAAGAGGGCTTATTAAAGTTTCTGATGCAGTAGATCTGGAGCAGAGCCTGATAATTTGCATTTCTAACAGATTCTGGGTGATACTGATGCCCCTGGTCCAGGGCCCACACTTTGAGATGGTTGGTTTCTAGTTAGGGACCACGTTGCAGGAAAAATATTAATTGCAGGATTAATTAAGGTGAGATGCACATAGCAAGAGAGCATATGGACAGTGAGTCTAACTGTGGGAAGAGCAGATTTGCACCTCTCACCTCATGATTGATTCCAGGCATAGGCTTCATGAATAAAACAATGGATGGAATTGTCTACGTTAGTGATGTTTTTGTCTTTACAAATCAAGTGCATATTGTTGGATTTATGCATGTTAAATTTGTGTCTGGGCGGGGCATGGTGGCTCACACGTGTAATCTCAGCACTTTGGGAGGTGGAGGCGGGCGGCTTACCTGAGGTCAGAAGTTCATGACCAGCCTGGGCAACATGTTGAAACCCTGTCTCTACTTAAAAAAAAAAAAAAAAGAAAAAAAATTAACCAAGCGTGGTGGCAGGTGCCTGTAGTCCCAGCTACTCAGGAGGCTGAGGGAGGAGAATTGTGTGAACCGGGAGGTGGAGGTTGCAGTGAGCTGAAGTTGCACCACTGCACTCCATCCTGGGTGACAGAGTGAAACTCTGTCTCACAAAAAAAAAAAAAAAAAAAAAAAAAAAAATTGATGAAAAGCATTGTGTGTTTTTTGGCATAGTAGGCAACTGTTTTATCTTCCCTTCTGGGTTGCATTCAAACCCCTTGAGAGCTGTGAGTGTGCTTTCCTTTAGCCTCAGTATATATAATTTGTGCTTAAATATATATGTGATATCTAATACATGACAAACTGAAAATGACTTAAGATTTTTTTTAATTGCCTGAAAATGGAAATGTCTATCTTTTTGGGATTGTTTTGGCTTCAGCATTTTGCTATGTGGATTTTTTGTTTAAAAATGATTGATAGGCTGGACATGGTGGCTCACGCCTGTAATCTCAGCACTGGGGAGGCCAAGGTGGGTGGATCACCTGAGGTCAGGAGTTCGAGACCAGTCTGACCAACATGGTGAAACCCTGTCTCTACTAAAAAAAAAATGTAAAAATTGACTGGGAGTGGTGGCATGTGACTGTAGTCCCAGCTACTCAGGAGGCTGAGACAGGAAAATTGCTTGCACCCAGGAGGTGGAGGTTGCTGTAAGCCAAGAAAGCCGAGATCGTGACACTGCACTCCAGCCTGGGTGACAGAGTGAGACTTGGTCTCAAAAAAAAAAAAAAAAAAGTCAAGGCCAGTTTTCAGAGGGGTTGTGGAGGTTATATAAAATTGCAAATCACATTTTGAGAATAACTCTGTGTAGAGGGAATTAGCTTCAGCCTTACTGTTATTTTGGTATAGCATGCATTCTTCCAGCATCTTTAACACCTATAAAGAGCGAGTCAGAAGAACAAGGAGTGAGTCTGGATTTCTTAAGAGCTGCTTAGAGATGAATGGCAGAATGGGGTAGAGAAGGGAGAGTACTTAACTGGGGATTGGTTAGTGTATAGCCACATATGTCTTCTGGGAACACCGAAACAGAAAGGTGTGGGAGCAAGGGCTATGAAAGGATCCCTTATCTACCATTCTAAATGTTACATCTGTTCTGGGTTAACCTGTGCTTTTAGCCAAGTGTTGGGGGAGGCAAATGATAAATTCATTGTTCCTAGGATTGTGTCAGATAACAGTATAACAGAAGATGCAAAGAAGAGACCAGAACCAGATTTCTTTGTGACCAGTTTGTTTAAGCAATGAAGTTACTTAGGAGCATGTTTTAGTCCTTTTAGGAAAAGATTGGAAAATGAAAAGCTTTAGGTATGAGGGTCTGCATGTGCTCAGAATATCCAAGGCAGTGAAATCCTTCTCACTTTTAATTTTGTCTTTCTCTGAGACAGAGTCTTGCCCTGTCTCCAGCCTAGAGTGCAGTGGCATGATCATGGCTCACTGCAGCCTCAAACTCCTGGGCTCAAGTGATCCTCTTGCCTTAGCCTTCTGAATAACTGGGACTACTAGAGGTGCTGGGTGCAAACCACACACAGCAAGTTTTTAAATTTTTTTGTAGAAACAGCATTATCTTATGTTGCCCAGGCTATTCTCAAATTCCTGGGCTCAAGCGACAATCCTCCCGCCTCAGCCCCCAAAGTGGTATGATTACAGGCATGAGCAAGTGTGCTGGGCCCATCTCCCTTTTTAAATCAGTGGGAGTTACATGTGCTTTGAAGTTTGTGGAAGCAGGACGAATAATGGGAAATAAGGAAATACTTTACTTTTTGCTTTTTGTGTAAGCAAACATTTCATATCATCAGTATCCTATTTCTAAAGTTAATGGCTTTGCTGTTGAGATTTGCAAAAATAAAAAATACATACTATCTTGTATCTAATTATGTGATTTTCCTCCTATTTTCTAGGAGGTGTGATTGCCTATATCAGTTCTTCCAGCTCAGCCTCAAGCCCTGCCTCTTGTCACAGTGAGGGTTCTGAGAATAGTTTCCAGTCCTCCTCCTCTTCTGTTCCATCTTCTCCAAATAGCTCTAATTCTGATACCAATGGTAATCCCAAGAATGGTGATCTCTCCAATATTGAAGGCATCCTGAAGAATGATCGAATAGATTGTTCTATGAAAACAAGCAAATCGAGTACACCTGGCATGACAAAAAGTCATAGTGGTGTGACAAGTAAGTTACTTTAGTTTTCTAAAGATGGCTGCCATTAATTGCAAATGGGGCTTATTTTATCTGCTTTTCATATAGGGGGCCATTATATTTCTGGGTACAGTTTTCACTCCCTGCTGGGTGATCATACATCTGTAGTTAGGGAAGAAATCAGTGATGATTTTAGAAGTTATAACCTAGGGGCTGTCATTAATTCTTGCCTCAGAGCAAGATATGTGGTTATGTACTCTGCCTGGCCCTGGTCCCTCTAGGGTACCCTCTTTTACTACATTTCACAGTTACTTTTCTTCTGGACTACTAGAACTAAGTCTTGTTTCTAGAACAGAGTACTTGCTCATTTTGGGAAGGGGTTACATTAGTGAAACTGGAGTCGGGAACATTTGGGATTAGGAAATGTTGGATTGGGATAACCAAATGAGTAGTGGGATTTGGACCTATCTGGCCCCTGTAGGTGAAGTAAACTGACACGGCTGCTTGTGGAGAGACATCCCTTTCAACCTTTTATTGATTGACTTCTCTGCCTGAATTCTTAATTGTTATCCAGAGAATTGGTTTCTTAGTTCTGGTTGCATGTCTGATGTAAAGTAACTCTAAATTTACAAAATTTCTTATATTGTGCTGATAGGTCTGGAAAAAAAATAAATTTACAAAATTTCAGTGTAATTCTAAAATCAGGAAAGGAAAAATCCAGGTCTGTGAGGTGTTTTTGTCAGTGCCATAAGCTGTGTTTAAAAGAAAATTATGGCCGGGTGTGGTGGCTCACACCTGTATTCCCAGCATTTTTGGAGGCTGAGTGGGGCAGAGCCCAGGAATTCAAGACCAGCTTGGGCAACATGGCAGAACCCCATCTCTACTAAAAATACAAAAATTAGCTCCGTGTGGTGGTGTGTGCCTGTAGTCCCAGCTACTTGGGAGGCTGAGGCATGAGAATCGCTTGAACCTGGGAAGTGTGGAGGTTGCATTGAGCCGAGATCACGCCACTGCACTCCAGCTTGTGCGACAGAGGGAGACTCTGTCTTAAAAAAAAAAAAAAAAAAGAAAATTATGATTATGATTACTTTTGATTTGAAAATATTTTTCTTTTACATTATGAAAGTAGATACATATCTTTTAAAAGCTCTTACAAGTTGAATGAAATAAAATATCTAATTGGAAAGAAAACAGACTCAGTGTTTCTTCCTGCTTTTTACTTCATGTCCTTTTGTATCCTAGAATTTAGTGGCATGGTTCTACTGTGTAAAGTCTGTGGGGATGTGGCGTCAGGATTCCACTATGGAGTTCATGCTTGTGAAGGCTGTAAGGTAAAGCATGCTTTTATTCCTTTAAGCAACTGATTCTGGGATAAGAAGTTGGGTTTAGATTTACCAATTTCCACAACTGATAATCTGAGAGTGAGTGAGAAGTCAGCTGCTCTTTTTAAGTTCTAAGCATTTTATGTAGTGTATAAGCATAACTTGTTTTGAAAAATATTCTTTGTGTGTGTGTGTGTGTGTGTGTGTGTGTGTGTTTTGAGATGGAGTCTCACTCTGTCGCCCAGGCTGGAGTGAGGTGGCACGATCTCGGCTCTCTGTAGCCTCCACCTCCCAGGTTCAAGTGATTCTCCTGCCTCAGCCTCCTGAGTAGCTGGGACTACAGGCACCCGCCACCATGCCTGGCTAATTTTTTGTGTTTTTAGTAGAGACGGGGTTTCACCATGCTAGCCAGGATGGTCTCGATCTCCTGACCTTGTGATCCGCCCGCTCGGCCTCCCAAAGTGCTGGGATTGTACAGGTGTGAGCCACCGCGCCCGGCCTGGAAAATAGTCTTAATTCAGTGAAAGTATTTCTTTTTTCTTTAAGATTTTGAACAAAGTAAATTTGCTGTCTCAATTAAACATACTTATTGTGTTAAACCAAGTGCACCAAATGCTCATTCATTAATGTGTCAAGCACAGTTCTAGGTGGCAGTGAAATAACAAGGAACAAAACAGACCAGGCGCTACTCCTGCCTTGTTGGAACTGAGTTTAAACCAAACTTTGAATTAGGTCTCATCACATACTTTGACTGAATGACACATCAGGTACTGGGAGCTGGGAATAATTCCTAGATACTTGAAAAATATGTGATATCTTAAGAAATAATGCCAAGTGAATAAAATAATCCTGAATATAAGTTGAGCCCTTGGGAAAGCTAGTTTATTTGTAAGTTTAGTTGACTCGTTTCCAGTTATTGCTATTAAGAGTATTGGTCAAGTAATTCCAAGTGAGATGGTCTCTACCTCCCTACCTGTATACAGGGAGTCTTTCTCTCTTTTTAAAAAAACTTGGCACAATCTTTTCTCCTGAGTATCAAAAAGTAACGTGACGAAGACACATGTTCTTGCTGTTCTCTGACTTGAGGCCACAAGCAGGAATCTAGTTTGGCAAGACATGATGAGTAAACAAGATAATGAATATACATGATGGGAGAGGAAATATTTTCAAGTGTGGCTCTGAATGAATTGTGAGTTTGCCAGTTTTTCTTTTTTTTGAAAGGGAGTTTAGCTCTTATTGCCCAGGCTGGAGTGCAGTGGCACCATCTCGGTTCACTGCAGCCTCTGCCTCCTGAGTTCAAATGATTCTACTGTCTCAGTCTCCCAAGTAGCTGGGATTACAGGCACATAACACCACTCAAGGCTAATGTTTGTATTTTTAGTAGAGTTGGGGTTTCATCATATTGGTCAGGCTGGTCTCGAACTCCTGACCTCAGGTGATATGCCCGCCTCGGCTTCCCAAAGTATTGGGAGTATAGGCGTGAGCCACTCACCCTGCCAAGTTTGCTAACTTTTAATGGTTGGGTAACTTTGTAAGACAAGTCAGTATTTTGTATAGATGTAGCATTTTTTTCATTGTTTAAAAAAATCCTCTCTCTCTCTCTCTCTCTCTCTCTATATATATATATATATTTTTTTTTTTAACAAAAATGTGAAGTAATATTGGGGCAGGCATTATTCTTATTTTATAGCTAGAAAATAAAAGCACAAACTGAATGAGCTGATTGCGTATTCTTGATAAATACACATCTGTGCAGTACTCTTAAATGTGTCTAGTTCAGCTCTTGTATCTAAATCAAGTATACAGTATCACAATAATAAAATATAAAAATGTTATGTCCCATGACTACTTAGTATAGATTCAGGAAATGTGTTTAGTTGTCATATAAAAGGAAAATGCAGTTTAAAATAATTTTGGTAATTGCATTCTTGAGTTTTCTGTCCTCCCTGGTACCATGAAACTGGAGATCTTTGAAGACCTATCATAGAATATGTACTTGAATTGTTTGTGGAGTAAAGGCAGCTGTTTGTAGCTATCTAGTTGGGAACTGTCTTTCCTTGGATAGTTAGCTACTCTGTTGGTGTGTGGTGTAACACTTACCTGTTGCTGACATGTAGTCAGTGACTTCTGATGTGTATAAGTAGGCCTTGCCAGTGTCAGCAGGTAATGTTCGAGGAAAGACCAACTTCTATTAATGTAATCCACAATTCTAGTGAGGGGATTGTAGCTATCAAACATACTTCTCAGTCAACTTTTAAGCAGTCATTCAGGCTGAGTGCAGCAGCTTAGGCCTGTAATTCTACCTCTTTGGGAGGCCGAAGCTGGAGGATTGCTTGAGGTGGAGTGTGAGACCCACCTGGGCAACGTAGGGAGACCCCCATCTCTACAAAAAGTGAAAAAGCTGGATGTGGTAGCACATGTCTGTAGTCCCAGCTCTTGGGAGGCTGAGGCAGGAGGATTGCTTGAGCCCGGGAGTTCGAAGTTGCAGTGAGCTATTATTGCATCATTGTACTCCAGCCTGAGTGACAGAGTGAGACCCTGTCTCTTTAAAAAAAAAAAAAAAAAAAAAAAAATGGCTGGGCGCAGTGGCTCATGCCTGTAATCCTAGCACTTTGAGAGGCCAAGGTGGGCGGATCAGTTGAGGTCAGGGGTTCAAGACCAGCCTGGCCAGCATGGTGAAATCCTCTCTCTACTAAAAATACAAAAAATTAGCCAGGCATGGTGGCAGATGCCTGTAATCCCAGCTACTGGGGAGGCTGAGGCAGGAGAATCCCTTGAACCTGGGAGATGGAGGTTTCAGTGAGCTGAAATTGCGCCACTGCACTCCAGCCTGGGCTACAGAGCAAGAGTCTGTCTCAAGAAAGCAAACAAACAAACAAAAAATCAGGTTGGGAGTGGTGGTGGCTTATGCCCTGTAAGTCTAACACTTTGGGAGGCCAAGGCCGGCAGATCACTTGAGCCCTGGAGTTTTTTAAGACCAGCCTAGGCAACATGGCAAAACCCCATTTCTACAAAAAATACAAAAATTAGCTGGGTGTGGTGGCGCATGCCTGTAGTCCCAGCTGTTTGGCACACTGTGGTGGGAGAATTGATTGAGCCAGGGAGGTCAGGGTTGCAGGGAGCTGTGATCATGCCACTGCACTCTAGCCTGGGCAACAGAACGAGATCTTATCTTAAAAAAAAAAAAAAAAAAAAAGGTCATTCATACTTCAAGAGTTTTGGAATTTGTAGCGAATAAAAGTATGAGATGGAAAATGTGCAGCCTGCAGGCAGGGTCTGTTAACAGTTGTGTGGTTGTTGCAAGGGGTGCTTTGGGTAGGGCAAAGAATCTCTAAAGGGAAGAAGAATTTTGTTTGGTTGGTAGGTGTTAGGTTACTCATGCCAATAAGAATGGAATTAAATTCTGTGTGTCAACATTGTATTTCCCTCTGTCCTAAGACATAGTGTTTCCCAGATAGCGAGTCATACACTGGTATGGACTGTAGTTCGTCATATATACTAGATAGATATGGGAACAGTCTTTATAAGAAGTTCGTTTAGGTGTTTTTAAATGGATGAGTAAATCTTCCTTTGTTCTTAGGGTTTCTTTCGGAGAAGTATTCAACAAAACATCCAGTACAAGAAGTGCCTGAAGAATGAAAACTGTTCTATAATGAGAATGAATAGGAACAGATGTCAGCAATGTCGCTTTAAAAAGTGTCTGTCTGTTGGAATGTCGAGAGATGGTATGTACCTAGTTTAAAGAGTGTTCCTAAAGTGTGTGGAGCTTGGCTTTTATTCCTCAGCATGAACCACAGCTATAAGCTGGTTACCAAGAACCCTCTTGTGTTTAAGGTGAAGTAGAAAACACATTTTCATGCTTTACAGGACACCAAATTGATTAAAGTCATATTTTAGCATTATTATCCCAGAAACAATTTTGGCTAAATGTTGGTGGTTGTTACTACTTCTAAAAAGAGCCATTTTTTTCCTATGCAATTTGATTACTTTTTTTTTCCTAAAAACGATGGAGTTTAAAAACATTTTTTGTATGGCCGGGCATGGTGGCTCATGCCTGTAATCCCAACACTTTGGGAAGCTGAGGCGTGTGGGTCACTTTTGGTCGGGAGTTCCAGACCAGCCGTGGTGAAACTCCATATCTACTAAAAATACAAAAAAAAATTAGCTGAGCATGATGGCATACACCTGTAATCCCAGTTACTCGGGAGGCTAAGGCAGGAGAATAGCTTGAATCCAGGAGGTGGAGGTTGCACTGAGGTGAGATCGTGCCACTGCACTCTAACCTGGGTGACACAGTGAGACTCTGTCTCACTGCAGCTTCCATCTCCCGGGTTCAAGTGATTCTCCTGCCTCAGCCTCCTGAGTAACTGGGATTACAGGTGCCCACCACCACACCTGGCTAATTTTTTTGTATTTTTAGTAGAGACGGGGTTTCACCATGTTGGCCAGGCTGGTCTCAAACTCCTGACCTCGTGATCCGCCCACCTTGGCCTCTGAAAGCGCTGAGATTACAGGCATGAGCCACTGCGCTGGGCCAAAAAAAATTGTTTTTTAACTTATATTTTGTTTTTAACCAGAAGCCCAAACTGCTCACCATAGCTTTTCTCGATATAGCAATCCTTTCCTCTTTGTTTTTGATTTCTTAACATTACTGAGGATCTCATTTCTTCTTACATGAATTCTCTCTCTTTCTTAGCTCTGAGATGGTAAGGTGCTTTTGGGGCACAGATTCTGAACACATGGAAAGGAGATGCAAAATTGAAAGAAGTATTAGGGTCTGGAGTGGAGGTAGTTGCTCACTTCTGGCATGATCTGTTTTCATGCAAAATAAAATTCGGAGTAATTTGTGGGACCAAAAGTATTATCTGTGGATGACATTATTGTAAGATTGGACTCTTCTATTATGCTTTTTCATTTTTTGAATAATTTTGTGTGTGTGTGTGTGTGTGTGATTTTAAGTAACAACAGGTATGAGGTTTTCAGAGGGACCAGTAGGGTTATTTAAGAATTGTTAAAAATGAACTTCGTATTTATCTAGGGAAGGCCCACCTAAGCAATTCCTTAGGTTACTCTAGTATCTTACTGATACAGACATAGAATATTGCAATAAGGAATTTCGTGTTTTTTTTTTGAGATGGAGTCTTGCTCTGTTGCTCAGGCTGGAGTGCAGTGGTGCCTGCTCAGCTCACTGCTACCTCCTCCACTTACCTGGTTCAAGCGATTCTCCTGCCTCAGCCTCCCGAGTAGTTGGGACTACAGGCATGCACCACCATGCCCGGCTAATTTTTGTGTTTTTAGTAGAGACAGGGTTTCACCATGTTGACCAGGCTGGTCTTGAACTCCTGACCTCAAGTTATCCACCTGCCTCGGCTTCCCAAAGTGCTGGGATTACAGGTGTGAGCCATCATGCCTGGCCAGCGGTTTCTTGAATAACAAGTTTCAGCAATTGATGTTTTTTTCAGTTGCCTGAAAATTTTTTTTAGTGCTAAAAGTACTAGTGCTATAAAAATAGTCGATGGATATTATGATTGTCCTAAAAGAATAAAACTGACAATCATTTGTGAAGGGAGGAGTAGAGGTAAAGTATCAAACATGATTAAGTTGTTTGTTTTTGATAGCAGTAATGTCAGAGGCTACGATTAGATTAACAAGGCTTTCTGGGCAAGTATACTGAATTTTTATTGTCTCTGTATAAATACTAGACTAGAAGGAAGCTTTTCTTTCTCCTAGTCTCCAATAGGATTATTGGAGACAAGACACCTAAGACCAGCTTCTAAAAGAGTAGAAGATGACTTATCTCATTTTTAGTTATTTCACTGGTTTTAATTAAAATCTACCAAGTTTATTTGTCAGTAAGTGCATTTCTACTGGTTGCGGAATTTTTTTTTAAGGATTTTTTTTAAAGAGGCTGGAAAAGAAGACGGCAGATAACAGTTAGATCTTGAGAGTAAAGTTACAAAAATGAATTGACAAGGGCCAGGTGTTGAGGGAATGATTGTACCTACCAGCTTCCATTAATGGTAACGGATGTATGTAGCTGAATCACGCATGCCTTCCTGGGAACAGTCCTCAGCTTTGTTAGTAAGGAGCTGTGTAGTAATACTGGTCTGCTTCAAACTGGTTTTCATTAGCTAATTTCCTATTTCTTTTTTCTTTTTCTTTTCTTTTTTTGAGATGGAGTATTACTCTGTCGCCTAGGCTGGAGTGCTTTGGCACCATCTCAGCTCACTGCAAACTCTGCCTCCTGGGTTCAAGCAATTCTCCTGCCTCAGCTTCCAGAATAGCCGGGTCTGCAGGCGACTGCCATCACACCTGGCTACTTTTTGTATTTTTGGTAGAGATGGGGTTTCACCATGTTGGCTAGTCTGGTCTCAAATTCCTGACCTCAGGTGGTCCACCCACCTCGGCCTCCCAAAGTACTGGGATTACGGGCATGAGCTACTGCACCCATCCAAATTTCCTGTTTTCATAGACTTTGCTTATAAAATACCTAGGAGATACATTTCCTTAACTTTGTTTTAGGGGAAAATGGAAAATTTTCTCTCCCTCTCCTACTTCCTTTGGTGTATCAAGACCAGCAAGTTTAGAAAAATGTGAACCAGAGACGTGTAGACTCATTCTTTATATGTATGACTAGAGGCCATAGCTATTGGATAATTTTGTGTTATTCTTTTATATAAAACAGGTCTTATTTAGAATATAGATGTTAAATATCTTTTTCTTCAATAGCTGTTCGGTTTGGTCGTATTCCTAAGCGTGAAAAACAGAGGATGCTAATTGAAATGCAAAGTGCGATGAAGACCATGATGAACAGCCAGTTCAGTGGTCACTTGCAAAATGACACATTAGTAGAACATCATGAACAGACAGCCTTACCAGCTCAGGAACAGCTGCGACCCAAGCCCCAACTGGAACAAGAAAACATCAAAAACTCTTCTCCTCCCTCTTCTGATTTTGCAAAGGAAGAAGTGATTGGCATGGTGACTAGAGCTCACAAGGATACCTTTATGTATAATCAAGAGCAACGAGAAAACTCAGCCGAGAGCATGCAGCCCCAGAGAGGAGAACGGATTCCCAAGAACATGGAGCAATATAATTTAAATCATGATCATTGTGGCAATGGGCTTAGCAGCCATTTTCCCTGTAGTGAGAGCCAGCAGCATCTCAATGGACAGTTTAAAGGGAGGAACATAATGCATTACCCAAATGGGCATGCCATTTGTATTGCAAATGGACATTGTATGAACTTCTCCAATGCTTATACTCAAAGAGTATGTGATAGAGTTCCGATAGATGGATTTTCTCAGAATGAGAACAAGAATAGTTACCTGTGCAACACTGGAGGGAGAATGCATCTGGTATAGTGAAATCAATTTTTTGCTTACGTTGTATCAGGGAAAGCTTTGAAAATTTTACTTAGGAGATATGCTAACTTGAGATGGTGTCAGAAAACCTAAGAAATTTATAGACTTAATTTTGTACAGTATTTTAGGTCAAATAATTTTAATAAACATCATTTGTTGAATGACCTAATTTCATACCCAGCTAGGTACAAGCATGTGATTTGATTGATCTGGGATTGGGATTAGGATTTTATGTAAAATATTATTCATACACAATTGGTCCTTTAATTCTTGGAAATCCCTTTGAAAATTTAAGCATTCTGATTAATTAGTACCTTACTAGCTTTGGGATTTTCTCAAAGGGCTGAACTTTTCGCTTGCCATAGTTAAAAATTCTTTGATTTCTATAGAAGGACTTTTTTTTTTTTTTTAAACCATTTTTATGCCAAAAGATCTTTGAGTATAGAACATAGATGTTTTATTGCTTGATAAATTTAGGAGTATTTTAATTTCATAGGCTAGTTTCTAAGGATTTTCGCAGACTTCATCTTATGAGATGACTTAATGTAGGTCATATCATTCAAGCTTTTCTATTTTTCCATCAAATACGACATTCTACATGAAAGTACAGTGTTCATATTCAGCCAAAATTTCATCAAAAACAGCATTTCCAGTTTAAACCATGAGGTCCTTTGATAGTGCTTGGTATTTTCTACTGACAGGTAATTAAAGTCGTCTTTTTCATTTTCAAAATAGTTGACTCTACCTCAATCTTCATTAAATTTTTTGTTGTCACTTCGCAGTTACTTGATTCTGTGGACCTTATGTTAGGCTAAGTAGTTGCTTTTTTTTTTTTGTTTTGAGACAGTCTTGCTCTGTTGCCCAGGCTGGAGTGCAGTGGTGCGACCTCAGCTCATTGCAACCTCCACCTCTTGGGTTCAAGCAGTTCTCGTGCCTCGGCCTCCCGGGTAGTTGGGATTACAGGCGTGCGTCACCATGCCTGGCTAATTCTTGTATTTTCAGTAGAGACAGGTTTCACCATGTTGGCCAGGCTGGTCTTGAATCCTGGCCTCAAGTGATTCGCCCATCTCGGCCTCCCGAAGTGCTGGGATTATAGGCTTGAGCCACCATGCCTAGCCAAGTGGCTGCCTTAATGAAGGAAAAATCTGTAGGCATTTGGGTTCTGATTTCATGATATTCTCCATGGTTTTGTAATCATCCCATTCCTAGATTTTGTGTGGATTTAGTGAAAATTTAAAGGCTGATTTTACTAACAGAATGTACAGAGTGTGTTTCATCATCTTTTTGGTGTTCTTAAAATAACTTCTTGGCTTCCTGTTTTCCCTCACCTAATCCTCATTTAGAAGGCGCACCTGTATGTGCAGTCCTTGTTTCCTAATTGAACAAGTAGAAGTCAGTGATCACACCATTGTTTTTGAAACAAATGGGCAGTGACTTTTTTTTTTTTTTTTTTGAGTCTCACTTTGTCACCCAGGCTGGAGTGCAGTGGTATGATCTTGGCTCACTGCAACCTCTGCCTCCTGGTTCAAGCAATTTTTCTGCCTCAGTCTCCCGAGTAGCTGGGACTACAGGTGCACGCCACCATGTCTGGCTAATTTTTTTAATTGTTAGTAGAGAGGGGGTTTCACCATGTTGGCCAGACTGGTCTCGAACTTCTGACCTTGTGATCCGCCTGCCTCGGCCTCCCAAAGTGCTAGGATTACAGGCGTGAGCCACTTCGCCTGGCCAGGCAGTGAGTGACCTTTTTAACAAAATGAGGCACCTTGCTGTTTTTTGCTCTTGGAAATTACAACATTGTAATTCTGCCTATTTAGAAATAAGGGAGTTTTGAAATACTAACTAAATGTGAATTTGGGCCTAGACCTGTGACTTCTAGCTGTGTTGGACAAATCACTAAACCTCGGAGTCTCATTTCTCCACCTAAGAAATGGAAATTATAGTCTGCCATAAATAACAGATTGAGAATCACACAAGTGAATTTGTTTGCAAAATTATAAAACACCATATACTAGCATAAGGTGGCAGCAGTGTTACAAAATAAATGCTTAAACCTGTGCAACAGGTGTTTGAAATAGCTTGTTATTGATGGTATTTTTGCTTAGGCTATGTTTTTTTAATGATAAGTTAATTGCTATTTATATTAGGTTGCCAAGAGGCGTTCTACAGTATGGTGGGCAGCAAATAGATAAAATGCTAGTATTTCAGTAGATTTTACTTGAGTTTTGGGGGTTAAATTCATGTTGGGGTTTCTGATAATTGAGATGCCGCTTTTGACATTTCTTTACCACCTTTTAGTATTTAATAGTTTTTCCGTTTTGTGTATACCAGGTTTGTCCAATGAGTAAGTCTCCTTATGTGGATCCTCATAAATCGGGACATGAAATCTGGGAAGAATTTTCAATGAGCTTCACTCCAGCGGTGAAAGAAGTGGTGGAATTTGCAAAGCGTATTCCTGGGTTCAGAGATCTCTCTCAGCATGACCAGGTCAACCTTTTAAAGGCTGGGACTTTTGAGGTAGGTTTTATTTATCCTGAATATTGATGCAGGCAGGGGATGTAATATTTTATTTTCATGAATATTTTAATTCTTTTTGTTTTTTGAGACAGAATCTTGCTCTGTCACCCAGGCTGGAGTGCAGTAGCGCGATCACAGCTCACTGCAACCTCTGCTTCCTGGGTTCAAACATTCTCCAGCTTCAGCCTCCTGAGTAGCTCGGACTACAGGTGTGAACCACCACGCCTGGCTAATTTTTTTTTGTATTTTTTTTTGTAGAAACAGGGTTTCGCCATGTTGCCCAGGCTGCTCTCAAACTCCTGAGCTCAAAGCGATCTGCACACTTTGGCCTCCTAAAGTGCTGGGTTTCCAGATGTGAGCCACTGTGCCCGGCAGATGTTTTCATTCTTTTCTAAGTCAGTATTTGTAGTCCAGAGTCTGAAATTATCAACGAAATAATCATCTCAGGGTTTTGGGAAAGAGACTTGGTAAATCCAGAATTGTTTAGGATTTTGTGTTTATTTTTTACTTATTATTTAGGATTTGAAATATAGGTATTCTGTATCTCCAGCATATGAACTGCTAAGTTCTAGTATTCCTTTCAGATGTGGATTTAACAAGTTTCTGCAGTGTTAGACACCTCCTGAAAGCCTAGCCTAGCATTTACTGTATCCGATGCAGAATAAGAAGGGCAAATAGGATGTGGTTTTTGTTTTTTGAGAGACTGTAGAATATTTTGGGGATATGTCAGACATTTCTTAGGTGCCACCTTAGCTCCTCCTGGCTTCACCTTGCTTCAGGATCCTTGATTACTTTTCTGTCCTGCTTCTCTTACAACACTGTATCCTGCCTGAGCTTGGGGTAGTCTCTACTGTATAACTTAGAGAAGTGCCTCTCCTGGTCCTTAATTAGGTGTCTTTCACTTTCTGTCTGCCCCAGGGCATCCCTTTTGCTGCCAAGGTGTGAGATGCCTTGGGACCTAATTAAGGATAACTCTGAGATTGGGGTGGTGAGAGGAAGTTGATGTTTGCTGGGCCAAATCTTTGAACCTTTGATGGATGGGAGAAGTGAGCCAGGGCTGTATTTTCACTTCTCCCTGGATCTAGTATAATGGAGGAAGTGAGATAACTAAGTAATATAATTGTGAACTGATTTAACTTGGATGTCAATTATAACATGGTGCTTAGAACACTTACTGTGATAGCTTTCTTTGTGGATAGTCTCTTTGGGTTATGGTTTCTTGAAGCAGTTCAGTTAGACTTCATCTGCTTCCTTTGCCTTGGCTGCATTTGATGTGTTGATGTTTCGAAGTGTTGCTGCATTGGAATTTTGCTCTTTTTACTTAAGGCATAGAGGCCATGTGGTATACTTGGCAGCCTAAAGTGTTTCTTTAATGCCTTTGGCCAGGGCCCAGTTTTAAATTTACTGGCACTATTTCTTGCTCTAATTTTATATTGCATTTCAGAATCTTTGTTAATAGAATGGCAGAGTATCTTTGCAATCAGTGGCTAGAATTTCTTTTGATGTTCTTCTTGGAATATTTATTGCTTTGGTAGATAATTTGTCTTAAGAAAGTGGATTCGGGACCGGGTGCAGTGGCTCATCCTTGTAATCCCAGCACTTTGGGAGGCCGAGGCAGGCCGATCACTTGAGTCCAGGAGTTTGAGACCAGCCTGGGCAACATGATGAAACCCTATCTCTCCAAAAAATACAAAAATTAGCTGGGTTTGGTGATGTTTATCTGTATTCAGCTATTCAGGAGGCTGAGGTGGGAAGGATCACTTGAGCCTGGGAGGTTGAGGTTGCAGTGAGCTGTGTTGGCACCTCCAGCCTGGGCAACAGAGCAAGACCCTGTCTCAATAAATAAATAAATAAATAGGCCAGGCGTGGTGGCTCATGCCTGTAATTCCAGCACTTTGGGAGGCTGAGGCGGGCGGATCACCTAAGGTCACGAGTTTGAGACCAGCCTGGTCAACATGATGAAACCCCATCTCTACTAAAAACATAAATTAGCTGGCATAGTGGTGTGTGCCTATAATCCCAGCTAGTTGGGAGACTGAGGCAGGAGAATCCTTGAACCCAGGAGGCAGAGGTTGCAGTGAGCCGAGATCGCACCACTGCACTCCGGCCGGGGCGACAAGAAGAAAACTCTGTCTCAAGAAATAAAATCACTGGACGTGATGGCTCACGCCTGTAATACCAGCACTTTGGGAGGCCAAGGCGGGTGGATCACCTGAGGTAAGGAGTTTGAGACCAGCCTTGCTAACATGGTGATACCCTGTTTCTTCTAAAAATACCAAAAATTAGCTGGGCGTGGTGGCACGCACCTGTAATCCCAGCTACTTGGGAGGCTGAGGCAGGAGAATTGCTTGAACCTGGGAGGTGGAGGTTGCAGTGAGTGGAGATCACGCCATTGCACTCCAGTTCGGACCACAAGAGCGAAACTCTGTCTAAAAATAAAATAAAATAAAACAAAAAAATAAAATGGCTTTGAGTAAAAGTAAACCCTGTTTTTCTTTTATAACTTTCTTTTATATATGTGGGATGATTCATAACTGACTTGAATATTAAGTTATTTATTATTGCTGTTAGACTTCTCCAAATACATTTCTTTTTCTTTTTACAGGTTTTAATGGTACGGTTTGCATCATTATTTGATGCAAAGGAACGTACTGTCACCTTTTTAAGTGGAAAGAAATATAGTGTGGATGATTTACACTCAATGGGAGCAGGGGATCTGCTAAACTCTATGTTTGAATTTAGTGAGAAGCTAAATGCCCTCCAACTTAGTGATGAAGAGATGAGTTTGTTTACAGCTGTTGTCCTGGTATCTGCAGGTAAGCAAGCTGGTTCAAAATTGTGCCACACCTAGCATATAGTGACCAACTGGGGAGAAGGTGGCATTTAACAGGTTCCAGAAAGTTATATGGAGGGAATAAGGCCTTAAGGAAGATGCTAAATTGTATGACCCTGTTATTTTTATGTAACTAATTTTTTCATTATAACAATACATGTCAAAGTGCTATAGGAATAAAGTAATACTTATATCTAGACCTTGTATTTACCACTGTTAGTCTTTAGCTTTTTGTTCATAATTTTTTTTATGAGTCTAAATCTTTATTTCATGGATTTGTTAGAACAGTATGTATCTCCAGGTAGGTGGTTCTAATATGAATTGCAGTTTTTATTCAAATACAATGTGGGATACTTGAAAACATTAAAAGTATCAAGAGGTATTAGTATGGTTTGTTGCAGAGAAATGTGAATTAGTTTTAGGCTTTAGTCCAGCTCTGCCATTGAATTTTGTGGGTAACTTGGGTAAGTAACTTTACTCTTTTGCGTCTTGGATTCCTTCCTCATCCTGTCAAAGGAAGGGGTTGTACCATGTGAGCCTAGTATGGTGTCTGGCATAGAAGAGCTACTCAGTCACTATTTGAATGAGTGAGCAAGATTTTTGAGTTTTTAATGTTTATTTATATGAGTCATTTATGATGTTTCCCAATGTCCCTGCCATCTTGCATTAACGTTACAGTTGTTTCTGACCTGAAGTGTTTTGATTCAGATAGTACCCATTAAGGCAGAGATTGTTACTCCCAATAACAAATTGGAAATTGAGACACTTTCCTGGGTACGTCTAAGTAAGTGCCAACTATTTTTAGGTATCGTTTTATTTCCAACATTTGTTGGAAATTTTTTAGTATTTGGTTATGACTTTGTTTCCCATTTGCTTCCTACTGTGTAAAGGGCACGGTGTTAGGCATTGTGAGAGTTATAAGTTGTGGCCTCTGATTATGTGATGAAACCATAAATTAGTAGCTCTTTAAAGAGAACAAGTTCTTGGCCGGGTGTGGGGGCTCACGCCTGTAATCCCAGCACTTTGGGAGGCTGAGGCAGGTGGATCACCTGAGGTCAAGAATTTGAGACCAGCCTGGCCAACATGGTGAAACCCCATCTCTACAAAAAATACAAAAATTAGCCAGGCATGGTGGAACATGCCTGTAGTCCCAGCTACCCAGGAGGAGAATCGCTTGAACCCAGCAGCCAGAGGTTGCAATGAGCTGAGATCATGCCACTGCACCCCAGCTTGGGCGACAGAACGAGACTCCGTCTAAAAAAAAAAAAAAAAGAGAGAACAAGTTATTTGTATAATTTTAAGGGCCTTACCTCAGCAGATTAAAGACATGCCAATTGGTAACATAATTTGGCTACCTTTTCTGACCAGCTCTACCTGGATAACTAAAAATGTGTATATACATGGGAGTAGTATGAAAGAACATGTCAATAAGTGATATCTGTTTTATTGCTAACTTATAATGCTTTTTGCATTTTACCTATCATTTGCAGAATCTCTTGATAAGTAATTAGTATTGGTTTGAGTTGACATCAGATTAATAAATCGATTATTTTGAACCCAAAGATAATACTTGTTAAATTATTTATCTGATGAATATGCCTTACCTACTAGGTGCTCAGGGGGAAACAAAAAGCTTTAAGGCACAAGCTTGCTAAGTGTTTTCATTCTATTTGGAGAGCTGGAACTACACAAAGAGCTTTATGCTACTAAACCGTGTAGTTCTGACTGAGGTAAGTTGGAGTTGTAGAAAGGAAGATGAAATCATCTTGGAAGGCTCTGTGGGGAAAGATAGAAGTGGAGCTGGAATTTGAAGGTTGAATTATTAGGCTTTCCCAATGAAGAAAAGATGGAAATGCATGGGAGAGTACGAGATAGGGCCAGGGAAGGGTCAGGTGGCCAAAGCCTGGAGTGTACATCAAGGAGGAAGGGGGACAAAAGCCTTCAGAGTTAGGGGAGCACCAGGTTATGGACTAACAGCTATGAGAACTAAGCAGAGAGGTTTTAACCAAAATATGGGGCAGAAGAAAGTCTGTGTACCTTCTTAAGTAGGAGAGTGATCCGGTTGAACAAAGTAATGTTTACCATTAATTCTGCATTATTATTGTGGTGGGTGGATT
Source organism: Piliocolobus tephrosceles (assembly GCF_002776525.5). Lineage (NCBI taxonomy): Eukaryota > Metazoa > Chordata > Mammalia > Primates > Cercopithecidae > Piliocolobus > Piliocolobus tephrosceles. Next base: position 143,861,018 of record NC_045435.1, on the reverse strand, counting down.
AGATAGGTAAGTTATTAGTGCTAGAGAGTTAGGTTGAGAAGCTTTTGAAAGGACATGAGGTATGAGGCAGTGGGGTGAACTCTTATCAAATAAATTAAGGCAGGTGAGATGAAGTAGCAGGGCCAACATCCCAGAGGTAGTTCAGAGAAAGAAATGACGGCAAAGGGGTAGAGGGAAACTGTCTATGCCAGGAACCTTGTTATTTCATTTATATTTTCTCTAGGAACATGATTTTTAGTTTGATTTAATCTGGTTTTGAAAAAGCCTTTTTTTCTGATTATAAATTTAGTACGGGCTCTTTGAAAGTGTAGAAAATATTAAAATGGAAAAAAAAAAGGTTATAATATCACTACCAGAAAAGATCACTATTAATATTGGGGGTCTTTATCCATTTACCTATCCATCTATCTATTTACCTGTTTGTTTATGTAGGATATATTTTAAAAATGGAAATATTAAGTGCAAAAGACTGATTGTAAAAGGATACAGTGTATTCTCGTTTTTGTTAGGTCACTATATGAACATATACAAGTACACATTTTTGAAGTTTCATGTAAAATTTTAATCCTTACCACTTAAAAATTACTAGCTTTTTTTGTTGTTGTTGTTGTTTGTTTTTTTTTTTTTTTTGGAGATGGAGTTTCACTCTTGTAGCCCAGGCTGGAGTGCAGTTGCTTAATCTCTGCTCACCACAACCTCCCCCTCCCGGGTTCAAGCAGTTCCCATGCGTCAGCCTCCAGAGTAGCTGGGATTACAGGCATGCGCCACCATGCCTGGCTAATTTTGTATTTTTGTGGACACGGGGTTTCTCCATGTTGGTCAGGCCAGTCTCGAACTCCCAACCTCAGGTGATCTGCCTGCCTCGGCCTCCCACAGTGCTGGGGTTACAGGCATGAGCCACTGTGCCCGGCCAAACAGCAGCATAAATTACTAGCTGTTTTTAAGCAGTATCTAGGCAGGAAAATAAAATTCAAAAGCTACAGAAGGGTTTAAAATGAAAAGTCTCTGCTTCTTTCCTCTACTGCCATCCTGATTCCTCAGAAAACGGGATTTCTTAACATCCTTCTTTTTAATTTCTGGTTGTTGACCACCCAACTCTGAATACAATGCTTATATCTCTATCTCTCTCTCTCTTTTTTTTTTTTTTTTTTTTGAGACGGAGTCTTACTCTGTCGCCCAGGCTGGAGTGCAATGATCTCAGCTCACTGCAACCTCTGCGTCCCGGGTAGCTGGGATTACAGGTGCCCACCACCATGCTCAGCTAATTTTTGCATTTTTAGTAGAGACGGGGGTTTGCCATGTTGGCCAGGCTGGTCTTGAACTCCTGACCTCAGGTGATCCAGCCTTCTTGGCCTCCCAAAGTATTGGATTACAGGTGTGAGCCACCATGCCCAGCCAATACCTCTTTTTATTTAGTAAGTATAACTTACAAATAAAAGTATCCTTACTTTTCCCTCTCAATTTTCTTATGTTTTATTTTTCAATTTACTTTTGGTTTTATTTGTAATTTTAATATACTCACATTTTTTGACCTTTACTTATATATAATGTCTTTTGGATAGTTTAGGTAGAATCTCTTCATTATTCCAAGACACTTGTTTTTCCTCTGTACTCTGACTTTGCTGTAACATTCCTTTTATGTAGTCAATTAAAACATATCTTGTTCTATAACTGTTTGTCATGGTTTGATCAGTTGATTCCCAAAGTTGAAAAGTCAAAAGTCCCCATTTATAGTATTATGATTGTGTAAATACTACTTACAGTGTTCACACAGTGAGGTTGAAATGGTAAAAAATAATTGAAACCTCTTCTCCAAGCCTCTGCACCTTGAAGGGTGATGTTCCTTGTATCAGGGAATGAATGGATAGTTTATTTCAGTTCTCTATTAATTGTTTAGAATTAAGTAACATAGTTTGCTTTATCTTTTTTTTTTTTTTTTTTTTTTTTTTGAGATGGAATCTTGCTCTGTCACCCAGGCTGGAGTGCAGTGGCCGGATCTCTGCTCACTGCAAGCTCCGCCTCCTGGGTTTATGCCATTCTCCTGCCTCAGCCTCCCGAGTAGCTGGGACTACAGGCGCCCGCCACCTCGCCCGGCTAGTTTTTTGTATTTTTTAGTAGAGACGGGGTTTCACCGTGTTAGCCAGGATGGTCTCGATCTCCTGACCTTGTGATCCGCCCGTCTCGGCCTCCCAAAGTGCTGGGATTACAGGCTTGAGCCACCGTGCCCGGCCTGTTTGCTTTATCTTTAAAATACCTTTTTCTTTTTGGGAATGTATAGTTGTCTTCTATTGTTTTGGGGTTGTCAGAAGAAATGCTAATTTCTATGTATCATTATATAATTTTATCCTCACAGTAGATCCCTGTGAGCTGAGACATGTTATTCACAGTTATATAGACAAGGGATTTGAGGAAGAGAGGGGTTAAGAAATTTACCCAACGTCCATTTTTAATTACTGGCTAAGCAAGTACTTGAACTCCCATTAGTCTGGCTTCAAAGCCTTTCCATTATACTGCTTATTAACAGAATAGCTCTAGTTGCTAAGGGGTAGAAAAATCTCAAACATGATATTTGCCTGTAAGATTGGAGGAATCCTGATATCATGGAAGGGGAATTATACCTGGAAGGTAAGTTTCTTTTCAGGTTGTTTAAAGTAACAGCAGTTACTTCCAGTTGGAGATTAAGGACTGGCATGTAGGTGTGAGGTCAAGGCTCATTTACATACAGATTTTAGTTGTCTTCATAGAGATTTTTGTTGAAGGTTTGACTTTCATTGTGTAGGAAGTGAAAATAAATAGAATATTTGGTGAGGAGTACAAGCTTGGGAGTGTGATGAAGAACCAGCAAAGGAGAGAGAAGATAGATATGTAATAAGTTAAACTCTACAGTACTAGTGTAGCATTTAGTGCACCATTTAGAAGATGAATTTCCACTTCAATATGTGTACTCTTAACATTATAGTCTCTAGAAGATTGTTTACCATCCAACCAGGTTTGTACCTTAGGTTCTTTGGCCTTGAAATCTTAAAAACCATGGTTTTAGAAATTGAGACTGTAGAAAAATTTAATACAATCTGTGGTTTTAGATGTAGGCATCCATTTCCCTGAAGTTCTGAGTTGTATAACGAAGCATAGGTCATGTAAACACAAAGTAGCCACTGAAAGACCAACGACTTAAAACATTTTTAAATTTTTTGTGTGACTTCTTCCTACACCTGTCCAACCAACTACTACTAATACTAGTTCCCACTCAGGTATCTTCGCCACTTATCAGTTGTTTCTTTCTTTGCCCATCTAGATTATTTTGTTTGTGGGGATTACTGTCATTCTTTCTCAGTTTTCGGTATTATAAATTGCTAATCATATGATTGAAACCAGAGTTACTTGTCACTTAATGACGTAAATATGTTCTGAGAAACGCATTGTTAGGCAATTTTGTCATTGTGTGAACATCATAGAGTGTACCTATATAAACCTAGATGGTATTTCCTACTACACACCTAGGTTTTATGGTATAGCCTATTGTTACTAGGCTACAAACCTGTACACCATGTTACTGTGCTGAGTACTGTAGGCAGTTTGTAACACAATAAGTATTTGTGTGTCTAAACATATCTAAACAAAGAAAGGGTACAGTAACAATAGATATGAAAGATAAAAGCTGATACTTATGTAGGGCATTTACCATGAATGCAGCTTACAGGACTGAAAGTTGCTCTGGGTGAATGAGTGAGTGAATGATGAGGGCATGTGAAGGCCTAGGATATTACCATACACGACTATAGACCTAATAAACACTGAACACTTAGGATACACTAAATTTATTAAAAGTTTTTTTTTTTCTTCAGTAATAAATTAACCCTAGCTTACTCTGTTTTACTTTATAAACTTAAATTTTTAAAAGCTTTTTGAGTCTTGTAATAACACTTAGCTTAAAAGCAATACATAGTACAGCTATACAAAAATATTTTCTTTATATGTTTATTCTGTGCTTTTTTCTATTTATAATTTTTTTTTTTACTTCTTAAACTTTATTGTTAAAATCTGTGACAGACACACACATTAGCTTAGCCCTACACAGGCTTAGCATCATCAATATCACTCTTCCACCTCTATGTGTTGTTCTACTGGAAGGTCTTCAGGAGCAGTAATATGCATGGAGCTGTCACCATCTATCACCTTCTGTATTTCTATGATGACAATGCATTCTTCAGGAATATCTCCTGAAGGACCTGCCTGAGGCTGCTCTACAGTTACCTTTCTTTTTTTTAAGTAGGAGGGATGGGCGAGGTGGCTCATGTCTATAATCTCAGCACTTGGGGAGGCCCAGGCTGGTGGATCATTTGAGGTCAGGAGTTCTCAAAAAATAACAAAAAATAAAGTAGAAGGACTATACTGTAAAATAATGATAAAAAGTATAGTATAGTAAATACTTAAATCAGTAATGTAGTTGTTTACTATTATTAAGTGTAATAGGTTTGCTTACGCCAGCATCACTATAAACGTGTTAGTTATGTGTTGTGCTATGATGTTACGACAAAAGCTGCGATGTCACTAGGCGATAGGAATTTTTCAGCAACGTTATAATTTCATGGGACCACCCTTTTATATGTGGTCTGCCATTAACTGAAATGTTGTTATGTGGCACATGACTATTTTCTTCTGTCAGAATGTAAGCTCCTTAAAGAATTTCTGGTTTTGTTCATTGCTGATTTCCAAGCACCTTAGAACAGTAACCAGGACATATATTTAATAAATGTTTGGCAAACGATTTCATCAAGTGAAAGAAGGTTATTTAAACAATTACTTGACTATCAAAGGCAAGAGAGACTCTTCAAAGCATTACTGAAGGCTTTATTTTTATAAAGATAACTTATGATTGGCCAAAGTTAAATGTCAAGAGAAAGAGATCTCTGCCACTAGTTTTGTCTGAAAAATTGTGACCCTCCTTCCCCCCACAAACCAGTGTCCAACATTTTTTTTTTTTTGGAGACAAGATCTTACTCTCTCACCCAGGCCTGGAGTGCAGTGGCATGATCTTGACTCACTGCAACCTCCATCCCCTGGGTTCAAGCGATTCTCGTGCCTCCCTCCTTCCAAGTAGCTGGGATTACAGGTGCCAGTCACCATGCCTGGCTAAATTTTGTATTTTAGTAGAGACGAGGTTTCACCATGTTGGCCAGGCTGGTCTTGAACTCCTGACTTCAGATGATCTACCTGCCTTGGCCTCCCAAAGTGCAAGGATTACAGGAATGAGCCACCATGTCCTGCCCCAACATTCTCTTCATTTTTGAGTCACCCAGACTGGAGTATAGTGGAATGATCATGGGTCACTGCAACCTTGACCTGGGTTTAAGTGATCCTCCCACCTCAGCCACCCAACTAGCTGGGACTATAGGCATGTGTCACCATGCCCATTCAATTAATTTTTTTTTTTTAGTAGAGACTAAAGTCTCACTATGTTGCTCAGGCTGATCTCAAACTCCTAACCTCAAGCCATCCTGCCTCGGCCTTCCAAAGTGCTGGAGTTCCAGGTATAAGCCACTATGCCTGGCCTTTTTTTCCAAGAAAGAATTAGCACATAGTTATAATATTCAAATTTTGTTAAATATAAACTAGCCAGGTGCAGTGGCTCATGCCTGTAATTCTAGCACTTTGGGAGGCCAAGGCGGGTGGATCATGAGGTCAGGAGTTGAAGGCCAGCCTAGCCAAGATGGTGAAACTAAAAATATAAAAATGAGCCGGGTGTAGTGGTAGGGGCCTGTCATCCCAGCTACTCAGGAGGCTGAGGCAGAGAATTGCTTGAACTCGGGAAGTGAGGTTGTAGTGAGCCGAGATCACGCCACTGCATTCCAGCCTGGGTAATAGAGCAAGACTCATCTCAAAAAAAAAAAAAAGATAAACTTATTTTTTATCATTTTTCTGCATTAGAGTTAAACCTTTCTTTTTTTGCCCTTTACTATTAAATTTTAGTTATTGTTTTAAGTGCTTGCATTGCAAATGACCTTTTTCAGCTACCACTTAAAATGGAAGACCTCCTCAATATCCTTGTTAAAAAACGAAAGGGAATGAATGGCCAGAAGTTTTGCTTCCTTGTAGAAGTTAGAAGTCTTTTTCTTATTAATTACAACCTCCCATCTGGGGGACCATTGAATATTTTTGTGTACTCCTGCCTCCTGTTATAAAGGGAAAAAAATACTCTTGCTGATGAAAAAGTCTATGGGTGACCTACATAAGTTTACCTAATTTTAAGATACTTTATTGCAGGCTTTTGCCAAATGACTGGTTTATTAACATATTGTATGAGAAATTTAATAAACACAATATGCTAAATGAAAGTGAATGTAGGGTAACATAGCAATAAAGTTGCATAGTGTATTAGTTACCTATTACTGCATCACAAATTGTCCCAAAATTTGGGGGCTTGCAAATGCAAACATTTAATCTCACAGTTTTTGAGAGTTTAGATATGATACGTGTCTCTGACTCAGGGTTTCTTAGGAGGTTGTAGTTAAGTTGCGGACAGGGCTGTGGTCTCATCTGAAGGCTTGAGTAGGGAAGGATCTACTTTCACTTGTAGTTATCGGCAAGATTCAGTTCCTTGCAAGCTGTTGGACTGAGCACCTCAGTTCCTTGCTGACTGTTGGCTAGAGCCCACTCTTAGTTCCTTGCCATGTGGGTGGGCCTCTCCACAGGGTGGCTCACAGCATGGCAGTGGCTTTTCTCAGAGTAAGTGAGCAAGAGTGTACCTAAGATGGAGGCCACAGTTTCTTATAAGCTAATCTCAGAACTGACATCCTATCACTTCTGCCATACTTTTTTTCATTAGAATTTGATAAGTCTCGGTCCACTTAATAGGAGGAGATTGCACAAGGGTGTGAATACCAGGATGAGGGGATCATTGGAGGCCATTTTAGGGACTGCCTACCACACATGGTGACATACAAATGGGAGTATATTCCATATGTATTGAAAATATGTTTATATACTACATTATTTTATTTTGCTAATTAGAAGCAGTTGAAATAAGATGACATCTAATTTTAAAAAGTCAGAACCTCTGTTTTTGTGAATAAAAATTCTTAAGCAGTAAAGAATTTTGATTTATCAAACGTTTTTTGTGATATATATGCTTTATATATAGTAAGTAGCTAACGACTTGTTACTGAGATTTTGAGAAATTTGTCAACTTTTGCCTTTATTCAAATGTATAACCTTGTTTTCTATTCATTAGTGACACTGATGAGCAAGAATTTTATTTATATTTAATGTTAATAATTTATCCTGTCTTTCATATTTCCCTATTCCTGATCTCTCTTAGATCGATCTGGAATAGAAAACGTCAACTCTGTGGAGGCTTTGCAGGAAACTCTCATTCGTGCACTAAGGACCTTAATAATGAAAAACCATCCAAATGAGGCCTCTATTTTTACAAAACTGCTTCTAAAGTTGCCAGATCTTCGATCTTTAAACAACATGCACTCTGAGGAGCTGTTGGCCTTTAAAGTTCACCCTTAAGGCCTTTGTTTATTTAAACATGAACTGATGGTAACTGTACATTTTGTGCTAAAATGCGTATTTATATGTGTATACCATATATGGAGACAGAAAAGACCTTTAAGACAATAAAAGATTGTAGGCTATCTCTGTAATCATGCAATAGCTGTTTGGATTGAGAACTCTTCAGCCATGATTAGACGTTGACCGCATCTCCCTGACAGACCAATCAGCTGTGTCGCACTTAAACTGGAGAAGTTACACTGAAGTATAATCACACTGAATGTTAGACTTTTTCATCTGCCAAAACCAAAAACCATTTTGATCTCCCTGTGGTATAAATATGACGCACAATCACAAGTGTATGAGGACTTAGAAATTAATCCTTTGTGGTAGGAGTTCTGTTGAATGATGGAAATCTTATTACTACCACAAGACTATTTGATCTGGTAATTGGAGACTTTGGGATTTAGGAGATTTCCATGTCTGTATTTTACTCTACCACTGTTAAAGTGTGTGGTCCTGAGTAGTTTACTTGCTTGTGGAAAATGAGAATTGATAGTGTCCCCAATGCCCCACCTCACAGAGTTACTAAAAAATGTCTGTAAAGCATATTTACCTCTTGGGAGATAGGCACTATGTAAATAAGGTAAAATTTTTTGTTATTATAATTATTCATAGTAACATTCTTTTCTTCTTTCTAAGCCTTTCTGGGAAGTCATTTCACAGTCCACACCAACCATATTAATATTCAGGGTTCCTGCATATGTGTGGGGTATCCTACTGATACACACATACTCGAAGTTTATGGGTATAACAGAGACATAGTACATGTACATAATATGTATGTGAATATAGTTAAACATATTATGTTTCTTCACAATATTTTAAACTGTGAAGAACTTTATCATACAGTAAACTTAAAACAAGAGGTGTCAAAAGACCCAAATTAGGTGCATTTTACCTGTTGATGATGGCATAACCATTGCTTTAAAATGTTTAGACAGTAGAATATTGAATTTATGCTCTATTTTTGTTTATTTAAGCAACACTTAATGTAAAAGTGCAACAGGCAGTTGAGTCCAAATTTCAACGACAAAAAAAACCCATGTATTTTAGAGTTCATCTTTGGCAAAATCTTTGGTTCAGGGTACTAGTTGTTTAAAAGTTGATTCATATTCTTACCTTGTGCTGAAAAAGGTTGCATTGCTGCCCCTTATACACATGCTGCAGCTTGATGTTAAAGAATTTTTATTCTTTCAGAAGAATTATTTAATGTTTAAAGAAACTGTTTAATATGATGGCATGTGTGTGTGTGCGCGCGTATGTATGTTCTAAGTCCACTTCTTTTTTCCTAAATAACACTACAGGGATTTTGTCATATTAGATTTAACTTATAATTTGAAAAATCATCTAGTGTGTGACCTACAGGCTTAGAAATGGTATAGTCAAGACATTTTATCCACATTTCTAATAGTGGACTTGATTAAATAGATAAGATCAGCATCTGTTTATGGTAGTAGGAGAAATAGCCAAAGTTGAGGATTTTATGTATGTTTTTCTGTTTCCCTGGAAAACAGCAATTAATTGGATTTTTTGGTAAAGATTGCCTTCTATATAATGTTTGGATTATATAAAATTGCAAAAACGATAAGAGCCTGCTTTACTGTACTAAGCCTGTTACTTTCCTGACGTGTGAGCAGAATGCCTTATTTTGTAATCTTGTTTAACTTGTTGCTACTGGGACTTGATTTACTGTGGCACTAGTTAAGTAAGTTGAAAAAAAGTTGAACCCTCTCATTATTAAAGAGGAAAGGCAATGGTGATGTCTGTAATACAATATAAACCATAATTGTGATTTACCTTAAGTAGGTATAACTCTTATGGGATATACAGTATAGTTTTTGTGAATCTTTACATGATAGCATTATCTTTTTATAATTTTTTTTCCTAAGATAAACAAATGCATAGTTTTCTTCTATGGGGGATAGAAACAGCTTTTTGAAGTAATATTGAAAACCTCAAAGATCATGTTGATTAATTTTTGCCTTTTGCATAAACCTCTTTATAACATGTATCTTTAAAATAATTAAGTCTTTAGGAATGTATAACCAGAACTATGTTAGTATTGCTTATAAAACTTTAGTTAGGTTCAATATATACATATATACATCTCTATATAGGTATATAGATTTGCATTTTGTCTTGTAAAATTTTATTTGGATAAATTCCTCCTGTAGGTAATGGGAAACAAAATTAATAGTTCATATGTCACTCATAGCTTTTCTATATTTGAAAGTAGCCCAATATGAAACTTCTGATTCTAAAATTAAACCAGCAGCCTATTACAAGCACATTCTTTGATTGAGTCATTGGTTATAAACGTACTAAATGCAGAGAAGACAGCCAATTTAGGAAACTTCTGAGTTGGTGGGACACTGTTGATTAATAATGTACTGTATGAATTAAGTGATGCTTTAACTTTGATTTTACATTTTAAAGTTAAAATGTGGGCATTATGTCGGCAAACTTAAGGGCATTATGTCAGCAAGCTAAAACATTTTTTTTCTTGTGCTTTTAATGTATCTCTTTACATGATCTGAGAGAGGATTCAAGTTGATAGAAATAGCTGAGGGGAAAAGGGGAAACATCTTGGGATGAAGCTTGTCCTTATGGTGATGGTTTAATTACAGATTTAAAAATGAGAAGGAAATTTCAGTGGATTAAGTGTATAGCTTTCATATCTACATTTCAAGAAATTACCATTGTAAACTTGATAAGAGATGATTTATTTTATGTAAACATCTTTGCAAAGCAAGGTGTAGCAGCTCAGCTAGATTTATTACTGTGCACGAAAGTAAATACCTATCTCAATTATTCTTTTTCTTTTCCAATATAAAGTTTGCTGAATGTACAAGAAGAGTTTATCACTTAGGATATAGAATTTTTTTAGGGGTTGGGGGGAGGGGATCTGTCAGGAAACTATTACCTATAAAAAAAGATTGACTTGATTCGATCCAAAAGAGAAAACTTGAAGCTATTCTGGAACTAACATGGAAAAATGAAATGGCTATTGTTTAAAAAATGATAGAAATACATTGTTGATGGGACATGAGTTAAGTTTATTTTCTACAAACTGTAATTGATGAGGACATGGATAATATCTTCATGTTTCTGAGAAGTAATCTGTATGTGGGGGGAGGGGATAATAAATATTTCTAACCAACTGTGGTGTTTGGTGTCTAATCTACCTTGCCATTTTTGTAAAACTATAATGTAACTCACTACAAGTATCTTTCCCCTGAGCATAGCAGGATCTTTTATGTAAATCTCTGATTCAGCTTGGGGAAATGTGTGTGTGTATGTATATATAGATATATATGTGTGTGTATATATGTATACACATATACATGTGTATTTATATGTATGTGTATATACGCACACAAAGGGCTTAAAAAGAGATTTTAGAGTTTAGAGATTCCGGCAAGGACTGTTGCTATTTTCTGTAATGCCAACCGAGTAACGGTTCATTGTGTGTAATAAGGTAGTCTTTCTAGGAAGGAGATGTGAGAGAGGAATGGGGTACTTGATATAACCAGAAATCACCCTTGGCCATGAATGGGGTAGGGCACCTCCGCAAGACTACTAACCTCTTTTTCCTTTCCTATCAGTTGTTCCCATGTTGGCGAAATTAAGATAGCTACTTAAATCTGCATTGTCTGCAGTAATATTGTTAGGCAATCTTGGGGGTGTTGCTTTTCTGGCTGGAAACCCGTGGCTGGTGGCACCTTTGCCTGAGATTTGCTCGGGCCCACTGGGCTTGTTCCACCCACTTGGCCTGGCAGGCTGTACTCAGCTAACGCTACTGGCCTGGATCCCATGCCTCCAAGGGAGACTGAGTCAGGCATGGAGCATCAAGGAGTGTGTGAGCGAGTGTGGCATCCAGCTACTGTGCAGACAAGTCAGCTGCTGCCACGGGGTGGACATCTCCAGGTGCTGGCGCTCTGCGAGGCTGCAGCTGGACCAGGCACACCATAAGCAGCTTTTCCAGCTGGCACTGGGGAATGCAGTGGTGGCCGGAAGGCTGAAGATGCCAGGAACCACAGAGCCCCAAAGAGGGAATCACAGCTTTGGCTTGGGGAGCTCCCAGGTGTGAGGTCCCTAAAGGGCTGACTGCAGCTTTTCTGTCCTTGGCCCACAGCATGGCGAGCAAGGGGCATGTTTCAACCCTGTTTGTGTTACAACTTTTAGCTTTGCCATTCATTGTGGGTCCCAAGTTCTTGTCCTGCAACCAGGAAGAATGAGGGTACACAGACAAGTGGAGGGGAAGATGAAGAGGAGCTTTGTTGAGTGATAGAATAACTCAGAGGGGACCTGCAGTGGGCAGCTCCTTTCTGTAGCCAGGGTATCCCAATGAGTGTTTAGGCCTAGCAGAGAGGAGCCCCTGCAGTGGGAAGCACCTGGCTGTGGGCAGGTGGTTGTCCCACTCTCTGGAGCTCTCAGCAGAGGGAAGGTCCTAGAGTGGGTGGCTCTTCTCCGCAGGCAGGTGGTCCTGTCATCTGCAGCTCTCAGCAGAGAAGGTAGTTCTTCTCTACAGCTGGTCATCCCTTGGTCTCCCCATCCGCTCAGCAGAGAGGAGGCCCTGGAGTGGGTAGATCCTCTCTGCAGCTGGTCATCCCTGCTTCTTCCCCAGCTCTGACAGCCTAGGGATTTTATGGGCCTCAGAGAGAAGGAAGTGCATGCTGATTGGTCCATGGGCAGCCATGGGCTGACCTGGAAAAGGCACCACAAGTTTCCACTCGGGTCCACAGGGCTGGCGGCTCAGTCCTCAGCTTTCAGACCCTGAAGGTGGGGCCTCACTGGGGACCCGCCTCCTTCCACCCAGGAACCCGTCTGCCTCTTGCTGCTGTTAATGACCGTAGGGTTCGGCCCCGACTTTGCTCCAAGGTCGGAGTGGGTGCCAATAGCAGGGGGAAGCCAGGCAGTGGGAACAGGGACTTCTGAGCCTGTGAGGGCAGGGGCAGTGGGGGGGCCTTCCTCATGCACCCAACAGTGCAGGGTGCTTGAACCCCAGAGGAGGAGGCTTCAGTGAGCCGAGACTGCACCACCACACTCCGGCTTGTGCAACTGAGGGAGACTCCGTCTCAAAAAACAACAGCAAAAACAGTGCAGGGATGTTTGGGCGGCTGCGACTGCACCCAGGTGGGTGGGCCTCCCACCGGCTTTATAGAGCATGCAGCCCTGGAGGCACCTCCTTGCTGCAGCTGGTGTGATGCAGCCATGGGCTGTCTGGAGCAGCTTCTGCCATAAATATCCACTAGGTTGGCCGGGCGCCGTGGCTAGCGCCTGTAATCTCAGCACTTTGGGAGGCTGAGGCTGGTGGATCATGAGGTCAGGAGTCCGAGACCAGTCTGGCCAAGATGGTGAAACCCTGTCTCTACTAAAAATAGAACAATTAGCCAGGCGTGGTGGTGCACACCTGTAATCCCAGCTACTTGGGAGGCCGAGGCAGGAGAATTGCTTGAACCCGGGAGGCGGAGGTTGGGGTGAGCCGAGATGGTGCCATTGAACTCCAGCCTGGGCGACAAGAGCGAAACTCCGTCTTAAAAAAGAAATCCGCTGTGTTTCTGTGGATGTTAATTTATGTTACGTGGGAAAAATGGGCTCCTTGATCAAGTAAGTTTGGAAATGCTGGGTTAAACAAGGTTACTGAGATGTCTCCATGTCAGTCCTGTTCTGCAGTGAGGCAGTGAGCATTGTGAATCCTTTAAGGAAGGGTTTAACGGGATGCGATTTTTATCCAACTTTCTTCCTTAAATAACCCCTTTGCCTTTTTTTTTTTTTTCTGTGCTGAGCACTTCTTGGACTCTTAGGAAAGCTTTTAGGAGAAAAAGCCTTGTTAACCTTATACCCACTTTGGGTGTTGGTCAGGATGTTTATCGAATTCAGTGGATTATTGCACAAATTTGGATTTTATTTTGTCCTCTTCTTTGCACAGTTTAATAAGCAAGCTCCAAGTAAACGTGTGGTTGATGGAAAACAAAATGGATTAAATTCCTTCTGAAATTGAGGAATGCTGTCTGTGAATACAGGAATAAAGATAATCACTTCACAGATCTGGTTTTAGTTTTTACACTAGATTGGGCCTGTGTTAAAATTTGTTATGTTTGATTTTTTTATTCTCTGTCTATATAAAAGCTTAGAAACAGCTGTGGCATGTGTTTTAGTAGCCACATCAGTGTTGCTCTCCACTGTGTAAGAGTTGGATGCTGTGGGGTGATTTTTGACACCAGACTACAAAATCCACTTAAAACAACACTGCATGCAGTGAGTAGAGGAGCCCTAAAGGGAGGTCTTGGAGGAAGCTCAGAATTTCTCCATTTGCTTTAATATGGGGCACATTCCCCAGAATGTAAACATGCTCTCAGTGCTCAAAGTTAGCATTTCCCATACTTTTTAATGCAAGTTGCTGATGGGTTGGATCAGTATTTTTAAAATGACTCAAAAACAAAATCCACAGGTGAGTATGGTGTTCCTAAAATTTTTCCCCCTATTTTTTCTGCTGGAGTCTACAGAGCCAAATACGATCTTCTAAAAGTCTCTGAAGTCAGTTCTGTATTTTTTTATTTTCTATTGTCTCATATTGCTCTGAACACCTTAACTTCAGCAGTTTTCCCCCTATTATTTTCTTGCTTTGCTTATAAATACTCATCTGTTTTCTCCCCCTGCAATAGCTGTTTAATTTCCTGTTCAAGTTCTGGAGTTAAATGCAGTTAGGGTCGTTTCCAAAGTGGAGAGCACCTACCTACTTTCATTCTCTTGATCAACTTTTTGTTCCCTACTATGGCTGCGGTTTTCCTAAGCTGTTTTATCTGATCAGATTTTCAGTGCATGGACTAATGGTTTAGTCACTTATTATTATTATTGTTATTTTTTGAGACCGAGTCTCACTGTGTCGCTTAGTCTGGAATGCAGTGGCTCAATCTTGGCTCACTGAAACCTCTGCCTCCTGAGTTCAAGTGATTCTCCTGCCTCAGCCTCCTGAGTAGTTGGGATTACAGGCGCACGCCACTGCACCCAGCTAATTTTTGTATTTTTAGTAGAGACGGGGTTTCACCATGTTGGCCAGGCTGGTCTTGAACTCCCAACCTCAAGTGGGAGGCCTACCTCAGCCTCCCAAAGTGCTGGGATTACAGGTATGAGCCACTATGCCTGGCCTAGTCACTTATTAATTGCACACATTTATTGAATATCTATGTATCAGGATTAAAAAAAAAATCCAGTGCAAAATGAGGTTCCATGAAAAGCTGGCCAACTAATTCAGATAGTGTTAGGGGAGTTCTATGCATGTGGAGCACAATGGCTACCAATCCCAGCATTTTGAAGGATAATTGCCAGGCACTGCTGTTGTAGACCTTATAAGCTGGAGCTGGTTGTGAAGGCTCCTGAGGTCTGATTCTTGTTTCTAGGAATTCAGGGAGCCATTATAGCTTCAACCATTATTACCAATTACATTAAGCTTTCTATGAAATGAATTGTATTTTTAAAAGACAATGCTCAAAATTTACTTCCAAAGTATTTGACTGATATTTACAGTTTTGAGGTTAAATACCTTAGTTGTTTATCTGCATGGTGGAAATACTTCATAATGTTATGCTCCTGGACATCTCTTTCTTGCTCATGAGGGCAACTTGGTAGCTCAGAATTGGCTAGGGTGGGATTAATATACCACAGAAATCTGCAAATACCATGTCAATCAGGGTTTGTGTTATTACTTTGTTGATTATCTAGACTTGAAAAAGTGATGGGGAAAGTGTTAATAATACAAATTAAACTTAAAAGTGTGTCATGTCTCTAGTGGTTAACATTGTGGATAGCACAGAAAATTGAAGAAGTATTCTAGTGTTTGGAAATTCAGCAAAGAAGTCACAGACATTAAGTCAAATTCTGACATAGTTTTCATTATGTTTTTGTTTCATTAGTTAATATACATTCAAATATCAATCTACATTCATGCCAGAACTGTGCCTGTTGGTCAGATGCAATTTAGGCAGAAATCAAGTACATTGCTTTCTGTGAGAATTAATTAGTTACATGGAATTTACAATAAAGAGTATTATACATTTTATAAATTGTGCTCTGTATGCCTTTTCAGTAAAGTTAAATAAATACCTACACACATTTTTCCTCCCCAGAGAGCTGGTTGTTAAACATTTACCACTGCAGCACTATTTTCATACATTAATTCATTTGATCTTAACCCCAAGAGGCAATTCTGTTTTCTAGATACAGAAACTAAGGCTCAGAGAGTTTTAAGAACTTACTCAAGGTTACACAGTTACTAAATAAGGGCTGGGCTGCAAACTCAGGCATTTGAGCTCCAGAGTCTGCTCTTAACTGTATTCATAACTGGGCTTGGTGTCTCCTCCTTGGCAGAGTGGTTTTTGGTAAGTTTGCTTTGATCTGTACATATGTGGAGCTAATACTCATTTATGGGATTGTCTGGGAGTAAGAAAAGGGGAAGCTTTGGATCCTAGTCAAAGATTCAATACATAAGAGGAATTTAATGTTATCTTCCACCAGACCCAAATACATTTTTCTCTCATGTAAAAGGGATAAAATACTTACAGTGGATGTAAGACTGAGGGAGATGTATTCAAAGACCCTCTGCAGTGAAGCCTGATACATATACTAAGTAATTGCTTTTTCATCGTAGATTAGAATAGCCTGCCCTAAAACTTTGTATAAAGGAATCATTGTGGAATGTACTTGCTATGGCTTGACTTTCTCCAGTAAAATTCACGTAGAAATTTAATTGCCATTGTAATAGTATTAAGAGCTGGGGCCTTTAAGAGGTGATTAGTGCCAGGTGTATGGACTCATGCCCGTAATCCCAGCACTTTGGGAGGCTGAGGCGGGTGGATCACCTGAGGTCAGAAGTTCGAGACCAGCCTGACCAACATGGAGAAACCCCATCTCTACTAAAAATGCAAAATTAGCCAGGTGCAGTGGCACATGCCTGTAATCTCGGCTACTTGGGAGGCTGAGGCAGGAGAATCACTTGAGCCCAGGAGGCGGAGGTTTCGGTGAGCAGAGAGGCACCAAGAGCGAAGCTCCATCTCACAAAAAAGAAAAAAAAAAAAAAAAAAGAGGTGATTAGGCCTGGCGTGGTGGCTCACGCCTGTAATCCCAGCACTTTGGGAGGCCGAGGTGGGCGGATCACCGGAGGTCAGGAGTTTGAGACCACCCTGGCCAACATGGTGAAACACTGTCTCTACTAAAAATACAAAAATTAGTGAGGCGTGGTGGTGCGTGCCTGTAATCCCAGCTACTGGGGAGGCTGAGGCAGGAGAATCACTTGAACTCAGGAAGCAGAGGTTGCAGTGAGCCGAGATCGTGCCACTACACTTCAGCCTGGGTGACAGAGTGAGACTCCATCTCAAAAAAAAATAAAACCAAATACAATTTTAAAAATGGGTGGTTAGGCCATGAAGGCTCTGCCTCTTTGAATGGATTATAGTGGGATTGGGTGGTTCTTATGAAGGGTGAGTTTGGCCTGATTTCCTCTCTCTGTTTCACATGCTTGCTCACCCTTCTGTTATGATGCAGCAAGAAGGCCCTCACCAGATATGGCCCCTTAATCTAGGACTTTCTAGTCTCCAGAACATAAGCTCAGTAAACCTCTTTTCTTTATAAATTACCCAGTTTGCACTATTTTGTTATAGCAGCAGGAGCTGGACTAACAGTTCTCTTCTGTGTCAGGCTTCTTCACCCAGCATAATGTTTTTGAGGTTCATTCATGTCATTCGTGTATTGGCAGTTTGTTCCTTTTCATACCAAGTCATGTTCCATTGTACAGATGTATCATGGTTTATCCATACTCCTATTGAATGGACATCTGGATTGTTTCCAGTTTCGTTATTATGTATAAAGCTGTTATGAACACTCCTTTGTATATGCAATTGCACTGTTTTGTGATTTAACGCTGGTATAGAATCTGTGCTAAGTTCTAAGAGTTCAAGAGGCAGTATATAATGGAAAGCGTGAGAAACAAAAATAAATCATGAAGAGAATGAATACTTTCTGTCTTCAGTCTTACTGAAAGAGCAGTATATCAATTAGAAGGTGCTTAAACTCTGTCTAAAAGGGAGTTCAGGCAGAGCATGGTGTCTCATCCCTGTAATCCCAGCTGTTTGGGAGGCCAAGGTGGGAGGATTGCTTGAGGCCAGGAGTTCAAGACCAGCCTGTGCAACATAGTGAGCCCTCGTCTCTATTAAAATATTTCGGAATTAGCTGGGTGTGGTGGTTTGAGGCTGTACAATGAACTGTGCACTCACTGTAACCACTGCACTCCAGCCTGGGCAATAGAGCAAGACCCTATCTTTAAAAAAATAAAAATTAAAAAACATGGAGTTCCTTAATAAGGATGCTTATTAATTTTTTTCCTACACAAGACTTGTAGAGGCAGGACAATTTCAGGCTGGTTCAGTGGCTTCACAAATGCCATAAAAAACACAGGCACCTTCCTTACACCCGTTAGGATGCCTACTATCAGGAAGAAAAAAACACACACACACACACAACAGAAAATAAGTGCTGGTGAGGATGTGGAGAAGTTGGAAGCACTGTGCATTGTTGGGGATGTAAGTCAGTGCAGCCACTATGGAGAACAGTATGGCAGTTCCTCAAAAAATAAAAAGTGGAACCACCATATGATTCAGCAATTCCACTTCTGGGTATATACCCAAACGAATTGAAAGCAGGGTCTCGAAGAGATATTTGTACTCATGTTTATAGCAGCATTATTCATAATAGCCAAAATGTGGGGAAAACCCAGATTTCCATAGAAGGATGAATGAACAAACAAAATGTGATGTTATTGAGCCTCAAAAGGGAAGGAAATTCTGACACTACAGCATGGATGCACCTTCAAGACATCATGCTTAATGAAATAAGCCACTCACAAATACTGTAAGATTCTACTTATGTGAAGTACTTCGAATAGTCAAATTCATAGAAACAGAAAGTAGAAGAATAGGGTTTGGGAGGAGGGGGAAAGGGGGAATTATTTCAGAATTTCAGTTCTGCAAGATGAAAAGAATTCTGAGAGTGGAACTGGAATGTCCCTGAAACAAAGAAATGATAAATGCTTGAGGTGATGGTACCCCAGTTACCCTGATTTGATCACTTACATTTACATTATATGCCTGCATCAAAATATCACATGTACCCCATAAATACATACAACTATTATGCACCCATAATAATTTTTAAGAATTCTTGAAATGGGTTGTACAACAAAGTGATTGTATGTAACACTATTGAAGTGTACACTTAAAAATGGTTAAGATGGGCCGGGCGCGGTGGGTCACGCCTGTAATCCCAGCACTTTGGGAGACTGACGCAGGCGGATCACGAGGTCAGGAGATCGAGACTATCCGAGCTAACACGGTGAAACACCGTTTCTACTAAAAAATACAAAAAATTAGCTGAACGTAGTGGCGGGCACCTGTAGTCCCAGCTACTTGGGAGGCTGAGGCAGGAGAATGGCATGAACCCGAGAGGTGGAGCTTGCAGTGAGCCAAGATTGTGCCCTGCACTCCAGCCTGGGTGACACAGCGAGACTCAGTCTCAAACAAACAAACAAAAAAAAGGTTAAGATGATAAATGTTATGTTATGTACATTTTACCACAATTAATTAAAAGAAAAAAAGGAACCTAGGAGTTCTGATCCTTCTTTGTCATCCTGTGCCTGTTTCCTCTCATGGCTGCAAGATGGCTGCCACAGTTCAGGTATCACAGCAGAGGTACCATGTCCAGATAAGAAGGACAAAAACCTTCCTCTTGTCTATTGGGGGGAATCTTTTCCAGAAGGCCCTCGCAGGCTTCACCCGTCAGTTCCTGTTGGCTAGACTGGGTCTGCTTCAAGGGAGCCTGGGAAAGCAAGTATCTAACATTTTTCAGCCTCTGTAGAGAGCAGCGGGCTCTTCCAGAAAGAAGCGGTTGGAGAAAGGCTATCGTGTAGGCCTCTGATATGGTTTGGCTCTGTGTCTCCAACCAGATCTTGTGTCGAATTGTAATTCCCAATATTGGGGTAGGGACCTGATGGGAGGTGATTGGATCATGGGGTCGGATTTTCCCCTGGCTGTTCTTCTGAGGGTGAGTTCTCATAAGATCTGGTTGTTTAGAATTGCCTCCTTCTTCACTCCCTCTCTGTCCTGGTCCTCCATGGTAAGACGTGCTTGCTTCTCCTTTGTCTTCTGCCATGATTGTATAAGTTTCCCGAGGCCTTCCAGCCATGTTTCCTGTATAGATAGCCTGCAGAACTGTGAGTCAATTAAACCTCCTTTCACCATAAATTGTCTCGTCTCAAGTAGTTCTTTTTTTGACTGAGCCCCATTCTGTCGCCCGCCCAGTCTGGAGTGCAGTGGTATGGTCTCAGCTCACTGCAACCTCTGCCTCCTTGGTTCAAGCAATTCTCCTGCCTCGGCCTCCCAAGTAGCTGGGATTACAGGCGCCTGCCACCATGCCTGGCTAATTTTTGTATTTTTAGTAGAGACAGGGTTTCACCATGTTGGCCAGGCTGGTCTCAAACACCTGACCTCAGGTGATCGGCCCGCCTCGGCCTCCCAAAGTGCTGGATTTACAGGCGTGAGCCACCACACCTGGCCAGGTCTTTTTGTTTTTAATTTGTTTTTTCTTCTTTCTTCCTTTCTTTCTTAATCTTTCTTTCTTCCTTTCTTTCTTAACCTCCTTCCCTCCCTTACTCCTTCCCTTCCTCCCTCCTTCCCTCCTTCCTTCCTTTCTTCCTTTCTATCTTCCTTTGAGACATGGCGTCTCTTTGTCACACATGCTGGAGTGCAGTGACTTGATCTCGGCTTACTGCAGCCTCAACCTCCTGGGTTGAAGCGATTCTCCTACCTCAGTACCCCACGTAGGTGGGACTACATACACACACCATCATGCTCGGCTAATTTTTTTGTAATTTTTGTAGAGATGGGGTTTCACCATGTTGCCCAGGTTGGTCTCGAATTCCTGAGCTCAAGTAATCCGCCCACCTTGGTCTCCCAAAATGCTAGGATTACAGGCATGAGCCACTGTGCTCGGCCTCAGGTAGTACTTTTTTTTTTTTTTTTTCTTTTCCGAGACAGGGTCTCGCTCTGTTACCCGGGCTGGAGTGCAACGGTGCTATCTCCGCTCACTGCAGCCTTTGCCTCCCGGGTTCAAGCAATTCTTGTGCCCAAGCCTCCTGAGTAGCTGGGCCTACGAGTGTGCACCACCATGCCCAGCTAACTTTTGTATTTTTAGTAGAGACGGGGTTTCTCCATGTTGCCTAGGCTGGTCTTGAATTTCTGAGCTCAAGTGATCCGCCCGCCTTGGCCTCCCAAAGTGCTAGGATTACAGGCGTGAGCCACCACACCCAGCCTCAGGTAGTTCTTTATAGCAGTGTGACTGCGGACAAATACGGACACCAAGAGTCATTCATATCTTCTACATCGAATAGTAAGGAAGAAAGGGTCCTTCTTTGTGAGCTCAGTACTGATGGCCACCCTCAGCGGTGACCAGAACGACATCCTGGTTGATAGACATGCAGGGCGAGATACATGAAGGGTCAGAGCAAAAATGTAGATGAAGGTCCTCACTCTGCCTTTGTCCTTTTTCCACTCCTGCCATTGTCCCCTAGCATGAAGGACCTCTCCAGTGGTGTGCTGGGGCCAGTTCTTACCAGCTCACGAAAGCCAGTGTTTCAGGAATTTGGTGAGCCAGTTGACTTCACATTAGTAGCTTGAGATTGGCCATGGTGGAAGTAGTTACTGATTTTGTGGAAATCAGTAAATGCTACAGATAGGGCTCCTTCCACCCCAAGTACCCGCCTGCAGCTAAGCCTCTCACATATAACGGTGGACATCCCAGCTCCTAGGTCCAAGCTGTCTACCTTATCTTTCACACAGTCACCTCCTGAGCCACCCCTTTGGGCCTAGGTCTGCGCACATGGGCAGTGAGGTCTGCCTGCAGGAGGACCAAGAAAATAGTCTCAGGCAGGCCCTGGAAGGCCCAGACCCCCTCTGGGCAGGGAATTAAGTTAATTGGAGCTTGGTATAGAAGGGGTTCTGGGCTCTGGGCAGGTGTGTCTTCTTGGCTTAGGGCAGGGGCACAGTCAGAGGAGGGCCAGAGTTGGGCCTTCTGTGGCCCCAGTAGCCTGAGTTGCAGGGAGGAGAAAAGAGGGAGATTACTTATGTCCCCTCTCCCCAACCCTGTGCCTCTGCCTGGATAGGAGAGAAAACCTCCACCCTCATCCACCTGCCTCATTGCCCCATGAAAGGAGAATTGCTGGTCTAATATTTCAGAACCCAGGACACTTATTCATGGGCCATGTTTTAGTAGTGGACAAGCTTACTGTGCCTTAAAGCTTAGGGTCTCTGTCAGATACAGCTTTTGTGATTGTGTTCTCCTGCGGGGCCAGCACACCTGGGCAGCATACCTCCTGGGACTGTACCTGGGTGTGAAACTCAGGTTGGAATCATGTCCACTTTAGATTCAGGGAGGAGAGAGCACGACGCCTTGACTTCAGTTGGCTAGGGTTAGATACAGCCTGTATCTTGAATACCTCCTAGTGCAGTGGTTCTCAAAGGGTAGTCCTCCAACCATCATCATCACTACCTAGAATGCAGATTCTGGGGTCATACTGCAGACCACCTGGATCAGAGGCTGGGGGGTAGGGCCCAGCAGTCTGTGTTTTAACAAGTTTTCCAGGTGATTCTGTTCCAGCTAAAAGATTGAGAACCACTGCTCTGGAAGAATATAACTTGGTGCCGGGCACAGTGGCTCATGCCTATAATCCCAGCACTTTGGGAGGCTGAGGCGGGAGGATCACTTGGGACCAGGAGTTCGAGACCAGTCTGGCCAACATAGAAAAACCCCCTCTATACTACAAATACAAAAAATTAGCCAGGTATGGTAGTGCATGCCTGTAATCCCAGTTACTTGGGAGACTGAGGCACAAGAATTGCTTGAACCTGGGAGGTGGAGGTTCCAGTGAGCCGAGATCACACCACTGTACTCCAGCCTGGGCGACTCAGAGAGACTGTCTGAAAAAAAAAAAAAAAAAGAAGAAGAAGAATCGGCCAGGCACGGTGGCGCATGCCTGTAATCCCAGCACTTTGGGAGGCCAAGGTGGGGGGGATCACCTGAGGTCAGGAGTTCAAGACCAACCTGGCCAACATGGTAAAACTCCATCTCTACTAAAAATACACACAAAAAAATTAGGTGGGTATGGTGATGGGTGCCTGTAATCCCAGCTACTCGGGAGGCTGAGGCGGGAGAATTGCTTGAACCTGGGAGGTGGAGGTTGCAGCGAGCCGAGATTGTGCCACTGCCCTCCAGCCTGGGCAACAAGAGTGAAACTCTGTCTCAAAAAAAGGAAAAAAAAGAATATAACTTGGTTTATTCATGTGCTGGGGCTACTGTAACAAAGGACCATGGACTCGGTGGCTTAAACAACAGAAGTTAATTTCTTGACGGTTCTGGAGGCTGGAAGTCTTAGATCAATGTGTGGGCAGGGCTGGTTCCTTCTGAGGGCTGTGAGGGAAGGAGCTGCTCCAGGCCTCTCTCCTTGGCTTGTGGAGGGGCATCTTCTCCCTGTGTCTTCACATTTTCTTCCCTCTAGGCACACCAGTGGCATTGTATTGGGCCCACCTAATTCCCTCATTTTAATGACCTCTTTAAAGACTCTATCTCCAAATAAGTTTATGTTCCAAGGTACTGGGTGTTAGAATTTCAACATACGGATTTTGGGGAGGTACAATTCAGCTCGTAACACTTGGGAAACTTGGTCATATAAAGATTTCTGTTTTTCTCTCCATTCCCCATTTGTGAGCTTCTAGAGGACTTTCTTGTTTTTCTAGTGTCTCACAAATTGCCTAACAGTCTTTCAATAAATGTTATTTAAATTGATTGACTATGGATGGATGCTGATCGATGTTTAATAAGGTTATAATCTTAAAATTTTTTTGTGTGTGCAAAGTACACTGCTGTAGACTTCATATGGTCCCAGGCCTTTTACAAGCAAGTCCGATGGCCACTGATCGGATGAGGTCCTGTGGTAGGAATCTACCTCATGTTGCTGTCGATTTCTGAATTGCTTAATCCTCCTTGCTGCTTTTGTGCAGTGTGCATGTAGAGTGGGAGAATTCTTCTGGGGCCACCAAAGAGGCTTGACATCTCAACACCCTCAGAAACTTGTTTCTTCTTTTGTGTCTAAGAGCTTTTCAAAAGAAAAAGAATAAAAGAAATAGCCCTGCTTCATTCAAACATAGTAAAAGATTCTAGGTGTTTGTATTTTTAAGCACTCAAAGCGGGACTGTAATAAGCAGATAATTGTCATTGAGAGGTATCACACTTTATTTGCTAGGGATTTTCTATTGTTGCTTTTCCACTTAATAGACAGTGGAATTACAAGTTGCTATGGAAACCTATCCATTGCCAATGCTGCCTGGGCCTTAAAGACACAGAAGCCACGTTTTGTTTTATTCCATAGAGCTGACATTGTTATAAAACAGAGCAGAGCAAAGTGAATGGTGAATTAGACCAGACATCCTGTTTCCTCTTCTCTCCCCTCTGTGGTTTCTGTGTTTACCAGGCCCCTGAATTAGCCCAGTGTTAGAAATTGTATAACGTGGTTTCCAGAGTTCTTTCAAGAAAACAACTGTGTATCTATCTCCTATGCAGTTTTGTGACTTTTGTTGCTGACACGCTGTGGGAGTTAAGAAACTTTGGGGATGTTTGGCACATACACAGTTAATCAATTCCCGCTCAAATCCGAGGTGTGACAAATAATAAACTTCTCTCGTTTCCGTGACCACACTTCTTTCATTCAGGTGGGACATCAAAAGAAGGCCTCAAAGTAACAGAAGACTGAATCTCGAGACATTTCCAACGGAGGGGAAGCCAGAAGGGCCTGGCAGGTCTGGGATCCATCCTAGGCTATGCCAAGAAAATGAATTAGCAGCTCAGCTTGAGAAAACACCGGAAATTCTGGCAACTGCCCTAAATGGATTTTCTCACTCCTTTGAGCTTTGCCCACAGCCACTGAACGCATTATGTTACAAAGCTAATTATATAAGATTTAAGAGCCAAGGGAAGGCTGATTCATTTGATAAGCTAATTTCAGAGCATAACTTGAGCCTGGATGCATGCGTTGCTTAACAACAGGAATACTTGCTGAAAAATGTGTCATTAGGCGATTTCACCGTGTAAACATCATAGAGTGTATTTACCCAAACCCAGATGGGATAACCTACTTCACACCTATGCTGTATGATATAGTCTATTGCTTCTAGGCTGCAAACCTGCATAACATGTTACTGTACCAAATGCAGTAGGCAGTTCTGACACAGTGGTAAGTATTTGTGTGTCTAAATATAACTAAATATAGAAAAGGTAAAGTGAAAATATGGCATAATCTAATGGGACCACTGTCATATATGTGGCTTTTCAGTGATTGAAACGTCATTATGTGATGCATGACTGTACTTCTTGGAGGCATGAGAAGTTAAAGAATAAAACAAAATGTACCCTTAGCTATAGACATTGCAATTACCCTAAGTTTGCTGTCTATGAAAGTTTAGGTTTTACTGGGATATTTCTATTTGCAGTCTCACTTAATTTTTCAGACTTTAGACCATTGTTTAGTGCCGATTTTTATGGCTACTTTATGGGAGCAAGGGCTTTCTTTTTTGGAGTAAGAAATGCTTTATTTTATTCGGAAGGTGGGATCAACTAATGAAACATTGTTATCCACTCTGGCATTGGGGTGATTTTGGCTTCACCCTGTGACCTCTTTGAGAACTCAGGACAATTCTAGAACTTCTTGGGTAACCATGTTTATAAAATGGATGATAACATGGCTGGGCACAGTGGCTCACACTTGTAATTTCAGCACTTAGGGAGGCCGAGGCAGGAGGATCACTAGGAGATCAAGACCAGCCTGGGCAATATAGCAAGAGTGCCCCACCCCCCACCCCTGCCACAATCTCTACAAAAAATTAAACAAACTAGTTGGGCATGGTGGTGTGCACCTGTAGTCCTAGCTACTCTGGAGGCCGAGATGGGAGGATTGTTTGAATCCAAGAGTTCGAGGCTGCAGTGACCTATGATCACATAACAGCACTCCAGCCTAGGGCAACAGAGGAAAACCCTATCTTAAAAAAAAAAAAAAAAAAAGGCACGAAAGGATGAAATGATGATAACAATAACAGGAATTCAGATTAGGTAGGGACCATAGAGGTCATTTATACTCAGACCCAGACACATATAATGGGTGTTTACTTTGAGTCCTCCCAAAGCCAATTCAGAGACAAGCAGTTGACTGCTGGGAATTGATGCCAGGAAGCAGAAATGAGGGAGGGAGAAATCCAGAGGGGGAGAGGAGAGCCTGTGTTGGGCCTAATGAGCTGGGTGTCACTAAGGGCATCTGAGCTCAGTCATGTCGGGGACCACCTGAATGTGCCTCAGAATTGTCCCACTAAGGGACGAGGGAGTCGGGGTATTTATCCACTGACTCTGTCTCTTATTGGCTGAAGCTTACCTCTGTATGCTGAGCCAGTCCCCACTTACCAGAGAAAACCCTCAGGCTGAGAAACAGAGAGACTTGGTGTTCTGTGTGGCTGAACTGGAGCCTGGAATCAGCCCAAAAGTGGCAGCAGGGGAATTCCTGCAGGCAACTGCCCCAAACCATCCTGAGATGGGGCTGGCTGGGATTCTAAAGAAAGAAGCACTAAATGCCGGGGTGATCAGTGCAAATACTTATTAGGGGAACTTACGTATGGAGGGGGCTACAGCGTGTCCTCTTGACAGACAGTGAAACAAGATCTGTCTAGGTATGTCCACAACATGCAGACCCAGGTATGGAGTTTACATGCGGATCTAAGGAATTCCGTTTAGGGCTGGGGGCTACTTTCTACATGTTTAGCAACATGTTTAGCAACATGTTTGTTCTCTTCATGGTTCAGGCAACAACTTAAACCAGTTTATCAGTGTCTGGGAATATTCAAGTCCTGGCTTCAGTTCAAGTCTGCAGGGAAAAATACGCAGCTGGCTGGTCACACAGCAGTTAAGGCACTCTGTTTCTTGGCCAGGACAAAGGAAAAACGAGAAGGACCTGGGGAATTCTACACTTGGGGACCTGAGGTAGGAAGCCGTCAGTAGTCACAGGAACTGTCCACCATAGTTGCATTGAACTCAGACATGGACCAGGAGGATATAGGACAGGGAGGGCAGCAGCAGTGTCTGCCTCTGTGGTTAACTTCCAATGACATAACGCACTTCTGTGATAGTATTTATAGTTACAGTGATGGTTTTAAAGTCTTATCTGTAAATTCTCGACACACTTCCCCTTAAGATGAGCTTTTGGCTTCTTTCCTTGAATCAAGGCAGGTTTGTGACCGTTTTGGCCAATAGAATATGACAGAAGTGATCTATGTGACTTCCAAGGTCAAGTCATACAAAGTCATGCAACATTTTTGGTTGCTGGGACACTTGGATTTAGAGCTTTGGTCTGCTATGTCGGAAATCAACTACCCTGAGACTGCCACGCTGGTGCGGTCATAAGTAGGTCCCTGGTCAGCCCCAGCAGAGCTCCCAGTCGATGGCTAACAGCCACTGATAGCCGTGTGGGGGAACTATCTTGGATGTCGGAACCTTCAATTATCTGCAGCCTCAGCTAACATCTGACTGCAACCTCTTGAGTGACTCCAAGTGAGAACTGCCCAATCAAGCTCTGCCTGAATTCCTGACCCATGAAATTTGTGAGCAAAATAAAGTGATTGTTGTTTTACAGTTCTACATTTGAAGTATTTTGTGATGCAGTAACAGTAACTGGAACACTTAACATACAATTTCCAGGACCCTGGTGGTAATAGTATCTTTCCTCTCTAATCTAGGAAATGCTGGTAAGAGTGGTATTTTTATAGGGATAACTTCTAATCTACTTTAATTCATATTTGAAAAATAAGTTATTGAAAAGCCTTTATACTTGCATATTAGCAACATCTAATGTGATACTTTACACAAATGATGGACAATGAAATCTACCCATACCTAAGGTTTTAAATTTATTTTTACTTAATGCACAAAATCTTTTTTTTTAAATCCTTAAACGTAAGCACTTCCTTTTCTGCACAGCCAGTTCTCTGAGTCACTGTCAGTCTTCAAAAAAGCTCCTTTCTAGTGTCACTAGCTCATCTGCCCAAGCGTGGAGCTTCAGCCGCCAGCACTGTGATGGACGTGCAGGCGAAACACTCACATAACATCTTTTGGGGTAAGGGTAGCCTGCCACTTTCTGGAGGAAGCTCAAGAAGCTCAGGAGAAGTGCATCCTAATGCACTTCTCCTGAGCTTGCGTTAACACGCTTTTCCAGTTGTACCATTAACAATTCTCCACCTGCCCCTTGGGGATGCTGCAATAATAGGAGATAATATTTTGCAAAGGGCTTTGGGAAAAGTCTGGTAGCACCTTGTATTCATACTGTGCCCTTGATTTCTTTACTGTGGAATTCTCCACTGTCATCCCATTCCACTCAGTTGCTGAGAGACTTGCAAGATAGTATTGATTGTTTCTTCATAAAGACACCATTTCATTCTATTTATCCAGAGCAGTTAGTCAAGGACAAAAGAGAGGGGAAGAACTTGTTTCACTAATCTTTCCATCATATGAATATTAAAACTTTTAAGAATCTGATATTCCAGGTGAGGAGTCAAGAGTATGGCTTGCAAATTTTGGGACTCTTTCAGGGGCTGGGGAAGAAAATTCCCTAAAATTTTAGCTTCAGAATCATTTAGGCCTTGGAATAACTCCTACAAAAGAGAATGTCAGTGTCGTACGTTGTAATGCACTGAACTGAATGGAGTGTAAATACATTCAATAGCACATGGATTCCATTTTCCTTGATCATACGCTTGGGTTTAGAAATGAAGGAGAAAAGCCTTAAGAAAATATGTTTTGGGTTTTAAAACTGTATAATAGTAGTTAAAAAGAATTTCAAAACCCCAAACCATTCCAGATACCAGATGACCTCAAACTGCTGCCATATTTATTCATCTCTACTTCAAACTCCTAAGGCTGATTTATTATCTGCATCTTGCATAAGTTAATAATAAATCCTTTCTTATGCCAATGAGAATAAAAATTTTGAGATGAAAAATGGTCAGTCTGATGATTTTCTCTGGCTCTGAGTGACTGTACGCCTGGCTCCAGAAATTGACTGTTAAAATGATCCTAATAAAGATTTAACTGGGAAGTGATCAATCCAGAGACTGCACATAGATAAATCTTCACAGATTCTCAAGTGCCTAGACTTCAACATTCTACGGGATCCACAAAATACAACTTCACATCTTCTGTTGACAGAACACTGTAAACGCTCTGGACAGTGCTGGGACATGAATTCGATCATTTACAATTTTTTTTGAGACTATTTTTGGCTAACTTAACCCATTAAAGTGAGAGTGTAAATGGGTGTGTGTGTGGCATGTGTGTATGTGTGTATTTATGTATACCTGCCTCACCTCAAAACATCAGTTAGCTTGTTCCTTTATCTTACATTTCTTTTGAACTGGAAATTAGATCTGAGTCTTGATTAGATTCAAGTTAACCGTTTAAGGCTATGATATATCATAGGTGATGTTTCTGGTTTATATAGCATCATAGCTATTTCTTTAGCTAATAATTCTGAAGGTTGGTCTTTAATTTGGGCTGGGATAAGCTGGGAAGAGCTTCTGGTCTAGGTTGAGCTTGGATGCACTTGCTCACGTGTCTCTTGTCAGCTGGTAGTTTGGCTGGGTTGACTGATGGTGGGTTCCTCTGGAATGATCAGCCTTTCTCCATCTGATCACTCACTCTTTCCCATGCTACCTCATTCTCATGGCAGCTCAGGGTTCCGTGCGTGAGAGCAGAAGCACGCAAGGATTTTTGAGGAGTAGGCCCAAGAAAACCTCAAGGCCTGTCCAGATTCAATAAGGGGAGAAAAACACTTTATTTCTTGATGGAAGGAGTTACAGTGTCACATTACTAGGGTGCAGGTACAAGGAGGAAAAGAAGTGGTGGCCATTTCTTTCATCTACTACACCTGAGTTTGTAATTTTTGTCAGCGCATGATTTCTCACCTTGTGTAAGGACCACTAACGGGAAAATGTCTCAAGCTACTGTTGAAAATGTAAGCTTCTGGGCTGGGCGTGCTGGCTCAGGCCTGTAATTCCAGCACTTTGGGAGGCCGAAGCAGGCAGATAACCTGAGGTCAGGAGTTCGAGACCAGCCTGGACAACATGGTGAAACCCTTCTCTGCTAAAAATACAAAACAATTAAGCAAGCATAGCGGCAGGCACCTGTAGTCCCAGCTACTCGGGAGGCTGAGGCAGGAGAATGGCTTGAACCCAGGAGGCGGAGCTTGCAGTGAGCCAAGATCGTGCCACTGCACTCCAGCCTGGGCAACAGAGTGAGACTCTGTCTCAAAAAAAAAAAAAAAAAAAAACCCAACCAACCAACCAAACAACACCACCAATAACAACCAAAAAACAAAAACAAAAACAAAAAAGAAAGAAAATAAAATGTAAGCTTCTGAAAAACCTGGTGCAAAGACTGTGTCAGAGTAACAGAGAAGCCCTGGAAATGAGGGTTTTGTGTTCAGCTGGGATGTCAAGTTAGCAGCTGATAAGGAGCTTTTTCCAAAAATTGTTGGACAGGTTTTAAGGGTTAGAGAAAATATTTGTTGAATAGCTGGAACAGTTCTTAGCACATAACGAGTACTAGAGATGATGACTGTTAAATAAATATTTAGAATTATTTAATCAGTATTCTTCAAATGTATTTTGAATACCTATGGTGAAATACATAGTTTTTGTTGTTGTTGTTTTGTTTTAAAGACTGAGTCTTGCTCTGTAGCCCAGGCTGGGGTGCAGTGGTGCAATCTTGGCTCACTGCAACATCCGCCTCCCAGGTTCAAGCGATTCTCCTTCAGCCTCCTGATTAGCTGGGATTACAGGCACCTGCAAGAACGCCCGGCTAATTTTTGTATATTTAATAGAGATGGGGTTTCACCATGTTGGTCAGGCTGGTTTTGAACTCCTGACCTCAAGTGATCTGCCCACTTTGGCCTCCCAAAGTACTGGGATTACAGGTGTGAGCCACCGCACCTGGCCAATATATAGGTTTTTAAAAAATAATGTGGTTTTGTTTTCCCCTCAAGGAGCTCTACAGTTATTTAGAGAGAAAGAGAAGTAGACAACTGAAATACAGTTTGATAAATGTTTTCACATAATATTAATTAACTGCTATCTACCAGTTTTTAATTGAGCACCTATTCTATAGAGGACATTTTGCTGAGTTTTTAGTAGATGGTGCTAAAATATGCAGTTTTAAAAATACTTTGGATTAGTTCTTATAGATAATGTACAATGACTTCAGCGGCATGGTTTGGGAAAGGAACAATATCAAGAATGTTACACCAGTTATTTCTGAAGAATCTGTTGATGATAAAATGGCCCATTATTTTTTCTGCTGCTAAACCAAAGGAACTATGACCTGCTAATTCTCATTTACTCAGCAGGCGGCGCTCCAGCACCAGGGATTGCATTGAAAGTGACAATTTAGTGAAACAAGTAGGTTTTTGGTTAATGTTTGTTTTTCAGGCTAAAAAGGAAAGCCGTTAGGAAAAATAAACAGTTTATCAGGCATTGCGACAAAGACACTTGAGGGGAAAGACAAGCTGTCGCTTCAAGGACAGGAAGAAAAATCCCTGCATCTGTAGAATCATCAGATGCATGACTATCATGTTAAAAAAATGATGAAATGAGGAAGGAAAAGCATCGGAGATAAAAGAGAAGATTTAAAAAATGGAAAACAATTGAAATCATCTGCAAGCAAGGATGGAGGAGTACCGCCCTGGGAGAGGGATGTGGAGGAGTGTTGCAGCAATTGAAAGAAATGAAAACAACTGGAATATAATTGGGAATCATTCTAAGTATTCAGATGTCCCATTTTCTTTAGATGTCAAATCTGCATAATTGACTTCAGCTGCCCAACCCACACCCAGTTCTGGTTTTATAACTTTCAATAGTTTGAGGTCTTCAGCACGTAAACGTTTGCACCTAATGACAAGTGCCTGCTTTCTAAATCAAAGTTGCCTTACCGTTTCCAAACATTTCAGGTCAGGAATACAGGACAGGTGAATTAGTAATTCAACTTTAGTTAAAGGGATTGGAATAGAAACAGCTAAATTAAAAGAAAAAGGTATTTATTGTGAAAATGGTTGGATGTTTGAAGGGTCGCGTGTGCGAACCTGTTATTGGGAGTAGGGATAATGCTTCCAATTTAGGCTTCACTCTCTCTACTTGGCCATTAAAATAGTTTTTCTCAAAAAGAACTTCTCTACATTTATCTTTCTGTATCACATAAATAGCTTAGCTAGTCTTTTTTGTAAGGTTTTTAATGTAACACCATTTTACTTGGTTTACTCTTTCCTGGAGAGAGATTTAATCAGAATAAGTTAAAGTAATCTGAAGGCACTCTATAAAACAAAGGAAAATGAGCAATTGTTAGATTGATTATTAAGACCTAGCCACAGTCTATGTAATATATGAATTAAATTGATGCAATAAAAGAACTATCATACAAGTGGTTTGGAAACATTGTTGTGTATCAAAATCATGCCAAGGTTTCTTAAAACATAGATTGCTGGGCCCCACTCTCAGAATTTCTAATTTAGTAGGTCTGGGGTGGGGTCATAAAATGTACATTTTTAACAAATTCTGGGTGATGCTAATGCTCTTGGTCCAGGGACCTGATTTTGAGAAGCACTGACATACTTTTGCAGAAAAAATTTTCTATTTGATTTGGTTATGGCTTTGGTTTTAATGCTCATGCAGTTATATATGGTCAGAATCAGATATTTAATGAATGGAGGACGAGGAAGAGGAGGACTGAGTGGGCAGATATTTGTTGAACACCTGGTACATACTTGCTTCTACTCAATGCTCTTTACATTCTTAATCTTCTCACTTAATCTTCCCTTTGACCGTACAAAGTATGATTTGTTCTCCCACTGAACAGATTTAGAAACCGAGTCTTCAAGAGGTTGCAAACTTTTGAAAGGCAAACAGCTAGCAAGTGGCGAAGCTGAAAATTAAACCCAAGTATGTTGACTGCAAAGGTGGCACTACACAAGAGGACTTCAAAATGTTCATCACAGTTTGATTCATTGAATGTCACAGATTTCAGTTCAGATTGACTCTACTTGACTGACACAGCAAGTTCCTTAATTTCTGGTCCAGTTTCCATTTCTAAAGAGATATGTACCTGTCTTTCAGAACTGGTCTAGAGATTAACTGAAGTAATGAATTTGAGGGTGCTTAGGTATAGTTTCTGGCACATAGTGAGTGCTCATTAAAGCTGAACTCCTTTTCATTTCTTTAGAAATGCAAGTATTTAATTCAAGTTCATCTTAGAAATAAGTGAGAAATCTATGATTAGGACAGAGACACTCAAATTCTGGCTTGTCCCGGGGACTTTGAACTAAGGTGGGAGGAAGGCGGCCATTCTGTTTGTCAGTTAATGGGACTTACATTAGTCTTCCAGATTTCTCCAGAAGACCCTGCTTCTACCTTTGTCCCATGTCACCCAGCCCCTCTGATGGTAGCGGATTCCTGTCCTGTACAACTTGTTCTCACCAGTGCAACCAAAAGAAACTGGACATACTCCAGAAGCCTTGTGTATTTCAATACTCTCTTGGCTTGCAATTCTATTGCCTTCCCACACACCTTCACTTGGTAATTCCATTATTTCTGTTATTTCTGATTCTGTTTCTATTGACTAACTTTTCTCCTGGTTTGAATCAGATTTTCCTACTTCTTTGCATGTCTAGCAATTTTAAAATTAGATGTTGACATTGTGAATCATATTTTGTTGAGGGTTTGGATTTTGTTGTCTAAGTAGCGTTGAAGTTTGTTTCAGTGGGCAGTAAACTTACTTGCAGATTAGCTTGATTTTTTTCTAGGCTTGATTTTCAGCTTGTTAGGTCTGGTCTAGAGTAGTTTTTCCTCTACCACTAAGGCGTGACACTCTGGGGTCACTCTGAATGCCTGTGTATTCAATGAGTCCTCTCTACTCTGGCTGAGAGGAGATCAAAACATCTCTTAACCCTAAATGGGCTCTGAAAATGTTCATCTCAGAGCTACCTGAAAGTTGTCTTTTTTTTTTTTTTTGGCTTCATGGAGCTTTACCCTAACTGTGTATGGATTAGTATTCAGGCAAACACTTGAGGAGAACCTTGCACAGGTTTCTGGAAAGTTTTCTCTGTATAGCTCCCTCGTCTCTGGTACTCTGGCCCATAAATTCCAGCTATCTTTGCCTCCCTGTGTTAGTCAGGGTTCACCAGAGAAACCAAACCAATAAGATATATGGAGATATGTAAAAGTATATTTATTATGGGAATTGGTTCACACCATTTTGGAGGCCAAGAAGTCCCTTGATATGCTGCCTGAAACCTGGAGAACCAGGAAAGCCAGCAGCATAATTCACTCTGAATCCAAAGGCCTGAGAATCAGAGAAGGCAAATGGGTAACTCCCAGTCCAAGTCTGGGAGTGAGGGGGGCATTGGTGTCAGTCCCAGAGTCTGAAGGCTCAAGAACCAGGAGCTCTAACGTCCAAGGGCAGGAGAAGGAGAATGTTCCAGTGAGAGAGAGAGAAGGAGAAAGACAGAGAGAGAGAGAGAGAGAGAGAGAGAGAGAGAGAGAGAGAGAGTTGCCCTTCTTCTTTCTTTCATCTTTTTGTCCTATCAGGGTTCTCAATGGATTGGATGATGCCCACCTACACTGGCTCTTCTTTACTCAGTCTACTGATTCTAATGCTTGTCTGTTCTGCAATCATCCTCACAGGAACAGCCAGAAATGTTTTCACCAGCTCCCTGGGTATTCCTTAACTCAGCAAAGTTGACACATAAACACTTAACCATCAAACCCCCCAAATGCCTATCTTTGTCTCCTCAACTCAGTGAGTCTTCCAGGTTCTCTCTGGGTTCCCTTCCCTTGCCAAGGTCCATGAATGGCCTCCAAGCAGAAACCTCTGGCTGTTGTAGAGAGGGTTCCCCTTGTTTGTCTCTCTTCTCTGAGGTATCACAGTCCTGCTGTGACTGGGGCCAACTATGTCATATATTTTGCCCAGTTTTCTAGATGTTTATAATGGGAGGGTATGTCCCGTACCAGTTACTACTCCATGAATGAATATAGCAATCTGTATACTTTCATTTGGTTAATTCCTACTTGCCTGACTTTTAAGGTGCAGTTCAGCCACCATCTCTTTTGGGACACTTTCTGGGTTTCCACCAGTTTGACTTAAGGTCTCCTTCATCTGCTGAGTTATGCTTGCTCCTTTTCCCCCTGGCTCCACACGACTGTAAACTTCTTGAGGACATAGACTGTAATATCTCAGTATCGTCAGCCTCTAGTGTGGCACTTAGAGCATAGTAGGTGCTCACTAAATGCTCATTGACTAAATGGATAAAGTACATGGAATTGTGCCAGATTCTAATTTTTTGATTTTAAGATCTATCAAGAGTGCTCCTTATTCATCCTCTACTTGTAAGTCCTCTTTCCTGGTTTCCGAAACGTAAGAAAAAGTTATGGCATACCCTCCCCACAACCCTACCTATGGCTCGTACAGGAAATATGGAGGAAGCCTGCTTGCTCTAAGTCATGTTTAAAAAAACTTTTATTTTAGATTCAGGGGCTACATGGGCAGGTACTTGTTACCTGGCTATATTGTGTGATGCTGAGGTTTGCGATATGAATTATCCTATCACCCAGGTACTGAGCATAGTACTCAATAGTTAGTTTTTCAAGCCTTCCTGCCTCCCTCCCCACTCTAGTAGCCTCTAGTTTCTATTTCTATATTCATGTTGCTGCAAAGGACATGATGTCATTCCTTTTTTATGGCTGCATAGTATTCCATTATGAATTTGTACCACATTTTCTCTAAGTTATTTGTGTCCTGCAGCAGACATGACTAACTATCCATCAAAATATGTGACCCCCTGCCATAGACAGGATTGTCCCTGGGATACGGTTGCCAGATTTAGCAAACAAACTTGAAAAACAAGATACCCAGTTAAATTTGAATTTCAGATACAATATGGGGGACATCCTTATATTAAAACACCATTCACTTTTTTTTTTTTTTTTTTGATGGAGTTTCACTCTTGTTGCCCAGGCTGGAGTGCAATGGTGCGATCTCAGCTCACTGCAACCTCCACCTCTCGGGTTCAAGCAATTCTCCTGCCCCAGCCTCCCAAGGAATGTGCCACCATGCCTGGCTAATTTTGTATTTTTAGTAGAGATGGGGTTTCTCCACATTGGTCAGGCTGGTCTTGAACTCCTGACTTCAGGTGATCTGCCCACCTTGGCCTCCCAAAGTGCTAGGATTACAGACGTGAGCTACCACACCCAGCCAAAGCATCATTCACTTTTGACTGAAACTGAAATTTAATCAGGTGTCCTGTATTTTGTCTGGCAATGCTATACTTGGGAGCAGTTGCTCAGCTAGGGACTCTAATTCTCAGCTTCCTTGCATGTGAGTAGTTCTTACCAAGGCATATAGTGAGAAATGATGTGTAAGGTGTGCCACTTTCTGGCTGAGGTGGTTAAGGTGTATGTTCTCCACTTTCTTTTTCCACTTCTGCCTGTATGCAGATAACCTGTGAGGCCCTAGGGGAGGAGCAGGTCACAAGGAGAAAGCCTGAGTCTCCACACTGCAAACCGACAAGAGCTGCTTTGGACTGTTCTGTGGGTGAAAAATCAACTTCAGTTAAATATGCAAAACATGTGGGGTTTATTTGTTATGGCAGTTAGTAGTACTCTTTTTATGTTCCATTAAAAATTGATATGTGAATATTTTCCCTAAGGTTCTATATTACCTACTTTATAGCTATAGTCGAATATCTCAAAGATGTCTCAAACTCAGCATGTCCAAACCTGAATTTGTGATTTTACCAGCTCCAAGTTGATCCTGTGCTCTTTATCTCAGTGGATTGCATAACCATCCATCTAGTCTTGACACCTCCTTTGCTCTTACCGGTAGTATCCAATCCACTAATAACTTCTATACATTTTACCTTCTAAATACATTTTTTCTTTTTCTAAATACATTTTATTTTTATTTTTTGAGATGGAGTCTCACTCTGTTGCCCAGGCTGGAGTGTAGTGGCACAATCTCAGTTCACTACAACCTCCGCCTCCTGGGTTCAAATGATTCTCCTGCCTCAGCCTCCCAAGTAGCTGGGATTACAGGTGTCCACCATCATGCTCAGCTAATTTTTGTATTTTTAGTAGAGATGGGGTTTCACCATGTTGGCCAGGCTGGCCTTGAACTTCTGACCTCAAGTGATCTGCCTGCCTCAGCCTCCCAAAGTGCTGGGGTTACAGGCATAAGCCACCATGCCCGGCCTGTAAACACATTTTAAATTGGCCCACCTCTTTCTATTTTCATTGCCACCACTTGTATCTTTTGTGTGGACTATGGCTATTGTCCACATTCTCTTACCCTCTTATTCAGTACAGCCTCTCAGCCAATCCAGTTTTCTCCCTTGCAGCCAAGAGCTGACCTTTTCAAAACCAAGATTTCTTCTGGTCACTCCCCTGGCAAAGACTCTCAGTAGATTCCGATAGCTCTTAGGATAGGGATTAGAACCTTTAATGTGGCCTTCAAGACTCTGCATGATCTGGCCCCTGCCTGCCTTTGCCAGTTCATTTTGCAAAATGCTCCCTCTTTTCTTTTTTTCTTTTCTTTTTTTTGAGACAGACTCTAGCTCTTGTTGTTTAAGTTGGAGTGCAGTGGTGCGATCTCGGCTCACTGCAACCTCTGCCTCCTGGGTTCAAGCAATTCTTCTGCCTCAGCCTCCCCGGTAGCTGGGATTACAGGCACATGCTGCCACGCTCGGCTAATTTTTTATTTTTATTTTTGTATTTTTAATAGAGACGGCCTGGTTTTGAACTCCTGAGCTCAGGCAATCCGCCCGCCTCGGCTTCCCAAAGTGCTAGGATTACAGGTATGAGCCACTGCGCCTGGCTGCTCCCTCTTCTCTAAGTGCCAGCCATACTAACCTCCTCTACTTCCTTGAATGCTGCCTGAATCCTTCCTTTCTCCCTGAGGTTTTGTACAAGCTGTGCAGTGCCATGATCTCAGCTCACTGCAACCTCTGCCTCCTGGGTTCAAGAGATTCTCCTGCTTCAGCCTCCCGAGTAGCTGGGATTATAAGTGTGCGCCACCATGCCCAGCTATTTTTTTTTTTTTTTGTATTTTTAGTAGGGACTGGGTATCGCCATGTTGTCCAGGCTGGTCCCGAACTCGTCACCTCAGGTGATCTGCCCACCTCAGCCTCCCAAACTGCTACAATTATAGGCAAGAGCCACCATGCCCGGCCCTTTTTTTTTTTTTTTTTTTAAGACTCTCTCTGTCACCCAGGCTGGAGTGCAGTGGCGCGTTCTCGGCTCACTGCAACCTCCGCCTCCCGGGTTCAAGCGATTCTCCTGCCTCAGCCTCCTGTGTAGCTGGGATTACAGGCATGCACCACCACACCCAACTAATATTTGTATTTTTTGTGGAGACGAGGTTTCACCATGTTACTCAGGCTGATCTGGAACGCCTGGCCTTAAGCGATCAGCTCGCCTCGGCCTCCCAAAGTGCTGGGATTACAGGTGTGAGAGCCACCAGGCCTGATAGGCATTTTTTAAACTGGCATTTCTCTGATTACTGCTGAGGTTGTGACCCAATATGTTTATTGGGCATTTGTGTTTTGTCTTTGAAATTCCTATTTGTTTGTTGCCCATTTTTCTTTGGGTACTTTAAAAACCTTGATTGATTCTCTTTTTTTTTTTTTTTTGAGACAGAGCTAGACTCTGTCTCCCAGGCTGGAGTGCAGTGGTGTGATCTTGGCTCACTGCAACCTCTGCCTCTCGGATTCAAGGGATTCTCCTGCCTCAGCCTCTGCGGTAACTGGGACTACAGGCGCACACCACCATGCCTGGCTAATTTTTGTATTTTTAGCAGAGACAGGGTTTTACCATGTTGGCTAAGCTGGTCTTGAATTCCTGAGCTCAAGTGATCCACCTGCCTCGGCCTCCCAAAGTGCTGGGATTACTGGTGTGAGCCCCTGCACCTGACCTTTCATTGATTCCTAGATATTCTTTATGTTTTCTGGATATCAATCTGCTGTCAGTAATATTAAATATCTGCTTTGTGCGTTATCTTGTCATCCTTTTTTTCCATTAACATCTTAGTGTTTCGGATGGCAGTTTCCTGTTGCTGTAGTTTCATTATAAATCTGATTCCTTCCTAACTTCCAGGAATCCTTTAAGATTTCTGTTAACGATGCTGTTTATTTTTGCCAAGATTGTTATAAATTTTATTATTTAAAAATACATTTTTTCTGTTACTTTAAAGGTATTTGGGGTATGACAGAGATTGGCATTTGTGTTCACTTTGCTATCTTTATCCAAATTAACAAGTAAAAATTATATATATTTATCAGGCACAACATGTTTGGAATATGTATATATTGTGGAATGGCTAAACCAAGCTAATTAACATGTATATTACCTCACATACTTATCATGTCTTTTTGTGATGAGAACACTTCAAATCGATTCTTTTTGTGATAGTCAACAATAGAATACATTGTTATTAACTACAGTCACTATGTTGTACAAGGGATCTGTTGAATTTATTTCTCCTGCTTATCTAAAATTTTGTACCCTTGGACCAACATCCCCCCAAACCCCCACAAACCCCACTGTTCTCCTCTCTACTTCTATGAATTCACCTTTTTCAGATTCCACATATGAGTGAGATCATATGGTGTTTGTCTTTCTGTGTCTGTCTTATTTCACTTAATGTAATGTCCTCCAGGTTCATCCATGTTTTTCCAAATGACAGGATTTTTTTCTTTTTGAAAGGCTGAATAGTATTCCATTGTGCATACTATTTACATTATCTTTCTTCATTTGTCTGCTAATGGATAGTTAGCTGATTTCCCATCTTGCCTATTGTGAATAATGCTATAATGAACAGGGGAACGCAATATTCCCTAAATATACTGATTTCATTTCCTTTGGGTGTATACTCAGAATTAAGATTGCTGGATCATGTGGTACTTATTTTTAAAAATAATTTTTTCTCTTCCTTCTCTAGAACCATTTCTGTATCTCTTTTCCCTCAGCTCCCTTTTTCCAAGCATCCAGCTAATCATCTTTAACGTGAAGTATTTACTATTGTAGAAGTCCTATCTGATTTTGAGGTTACTGTCAGAGGTGAGGACTACATACTCCAGGAAGTTTTAAGCTGCCACGTGGGGAAACATCTTGTTGCTCCCTCAGGAATTTCCAATGTGCTGTACTTAAAAAAAAATTACCATGAGACTTGCCTTCACACGTCGGTGAAGGGGTTTTGTAGTTAACTGAATTTCCTGGTATACTCCAGGTTCAACCCAAACTGTTTTCATGCCAAAGCTTGCTGTTGAAAAGTCTTGCTGATATCCATCAGTTCATTTTCTTACCTTAGTGCGGCAAACTCATGAAAATATTTAAATCATAAAAAATATCCAAGGTGGGCTGGGTGTGGTGGCTCATGCCTGTAATCTCAGCACTTTGGGAGGCCGAGGTGGGTGGATCCCTTGAGGTCAGGAGTTCAAGACCAACCTGGTCAACATGGTGAAATCTCATCTCTACTAAAAATACAAAAATTAGCCAGATGTGGTGGCACGCTCCTGTAGTCTCTGCTACTCGGGAGGCTGAGACAGGAGAATCACTTGAACCCAGGAGGAGGAGGTTGCAGTAAGCCAAGATTGCACTCCA
This sequence comes from Piliocolobus tephrosceles, assembly GCF_002776525.5. Taxonomy (NCBI): domain Eukaryota; kingdom Metazoa; phylum Chordata; class Mammalia; order Primates; family Cercopithecidae; genus Piliocolobus; species Piliocolobus tephrosceles. Next base: position 143,820,633 of record NC_045435.1, on the reverse strand, counting down.
GCCTGGGTGACAGAGTGAGACTCCGTTTCAAAAAACAAAACCAAACCAAACCTGCAAGGGGTTTTGCAGCTTCCATAACTTCTCCCACCAGTCACTTCCGCTTTTTTTTTTTTTTTTTTTTTTTTTTTTGAGGATCTAGGTTTGTCATCCAGGCTGGAGTGCAGTGGCATGATCTCAGCTCACTGCAGCCTCGACCTCCTGGGCTCAAGTGATCCTCCCACCTTAGCCTCCCCAGTAGCTGGGACTACAAGCACGGGCCACCATGCTTGGCTAACTTTTGTATTTTTTGTAGAGACAGGATTTCACCATGTTGCCCAGGCTGGTCTGAAACTTGGGCTCAAGTGATCCACCTGCCTCGGCCTCCCAAAGTGCTGGGATTACACACATGAGCCACTGTGCCTGGTCCGCTTCTGCATTCTTTTGTGACCCCCATCACAGAGATGGCCTTCTTTCCGTGCTCTGGGGGTGCCTCATGTATTACTCAGCCGCAACAGGCATTGCGACATACTGTGATGTGTTTATATTTGTTTGCCCCACTAGACTAACAGAACTCCGAGATATATCCCATTCATTTCTCATTCCCGGTGATTGGGGCAGAGTATGAGCCAAGTAAATGTTGAATGAATTGATGAAAAATAATCAAGAATAATATTTCTTAAGTTGTTCAGATAATAACCTCAGAAGTGTCAAAGAGCGGACAAATTCACTGTCTTGGGTGAGTTCATCCTGGTTTGCCTGGGACTTTCCCGGTTTTGGCACTCAATATCCCTTGTCATGGGGAATCCCTGGGAGATTTATGACCGAAAGAAGTTCATGTTTTTGGGGACAGGGTCTCACTCTGCCACCCAGGATGAAGTGCAGAAGTGCGATCTCAGCTCACTGCAGCCTTGGCTTCCCAGGCTCAAGCGATCCTCCCACCTTCAGCCTCTCCAGCAGCTGGGACTGCAGGCTCCCGCCACCATGCCCAGCTAGTTTTTGTATTTTTTTCTAGAGACAGCATTTTGCCATGTCGCCCAGGCTGGTCTAGATCTCCTGACCTTAAATGATCTGCCTGCCTCAGCCTCCCAAAGTGCTGGAATTACAGGTGTGAGCCATCGCACCCAGCATGACTGAGAGAGATTTCTCCATTGGCTCCTGGCCTTCATTAGTTGAAGTTGCCTGGGGCTTGGTAACTCTCCCGTGTGAGTGCTTGAAGAAACCCTGGGGTCTGGAGTGTTGGAAGAGTCCCCCAGCACATTCTTGAGGTGAGGTACTATCAGTGTCCCCAGAAAACTGGGGCACTGAGTCTCCCTAGCTCTTAAGTTGTATAATTTCTGAAAGCTTAGCCTGGAGACAAAGATATGATGCAGGTAGTTTATTTTGGAGGTTCTGCCAAATTGCAAAGATGAGGAGTCAGGGAGAGCAAGGGGAGAAGGAAAAGGCTGCATTAATGAGGTCAACATTGAGAGAAACTGGGGCTTAATCCTGCCTGGAACATTCCAGCCAGAATACCTCTCAGAATGGTCTATCAGAAGATGGACTGGGAGAAGTATTGATTCATCTGCTCCTGGCCCCCATTAGTTGAGGTTTCCCTGGGGGTTGGTAACTCTCCCCGTGAGCCCTTCATGAAATCTCTGGGCTCTAGAGTACTGGAGAAGTCCCAGCTGTGCTTGAGGGGAAAGCACGGTCAGTGGGGGGTGCACTGAAGTCCATGACGATTTGAAGTGAAATGGGGAGCTGAGAGATGTGAGTTGGGGTGTTAGAGGTGTCTACATGTGCTAGCCTTAGGATTTGTCCTGAGCCTGGCTGTTTGGAATTCCATCTCTAATATCTGCTCTTGTATGTGTATGTGTGTGTGATACACCCTGAGATTTCCTCTAAAAGTGGAGCACAGAAAAACAGTCAGCTGACGTGCTCATTGCAGCCTGTCAGCTTCCTATTAGTCGAAGGGTGATTTAGACAGAGGAGCTCTTCACCTTGAGGCTTCTCCTGGGCAGATGAATTGCTTTCTCTCCTCTTGTTTGCAGGGTAGGAGTAAATTTCTATAAATGTCTTGAGAGCCAAAGAATAAATCTTTGTCCAGAGAAGGCAAACTAAGTAATTGTGAAAGATGAAATACATGACGTTCAAATGCAACGAGAGTGTCATTAATTAATTTGATACTGAACCTAAAGGAATCATTTGAATACAACTGTGTGCCGACTCAGCTGTTAATTAATCTGAGGCTGGGCTTGCTTTAAAAGGGAAGGTGTTGATTTTTCAAGCCAGACTAGAAAAAGAACAGTTCATAATTGGATTGAATTGATGCTACTTGTAGGCTTTGTCAGATTGAATCAGGCCAGTGGTGCCTTTTTTTTTTTTTCTTAATAAAGAGCTCCCCCTTTATTCTATTTATTATAAAAAGTTATTTTATTACCAAAATTTAAAAAGTGAAATAGGACACAAAGGCTTAAAATTTTAAAACCTGGCTGGGCGTGGTGGCCCATGCCTGTAATCCAAGCACTTTGGGATGCCAAGGCAGGGGCATCTCTTGAGCCCAGAAGTTCGAGCCTGGGTAACACAGGGAGACCCCAGCTACAAAAAAAAAAAAAAAAAAAAAAAAAAAAGTATAAAAAAAATTTAGCCGGATGTGGTGGTCATGCCTATAATCTCAGCTACTTGGAATTAGCTGAGGCAGGAGGATTGCCTGAGCCCACGAATTGGAGGTTGCAGCGAGCCATGATCACACCACTGTACTCCAGCCTGGTTAACAGAGGGACACCCTCTCTCAAAAAAGCAAAACAAAAAATAATAAAAAAAAAAATCGTTTCCTACCCTACCCAAACCTTTAGTCTTGTTTCTGGGAGGGACCCACTTTCTATCCATGTAGCAGTTGCATCTGGAACTCCTTACGTGATTTGTTTATTTTAGACTTTTAAAAATTGATTTATTGAGTTCCACTTGCGGTAGATGAGCATTTAGCTCTTTTACAGTGCTCCCGCCCCACCCTGTCATTCAGCTGCTCTGCTCTTCTTGGTCTCCTGACACAGTCTAGTCAGTGTTTCTGGTTAGAGTAATATTCAGCGTTTATGTGATCATGCCTATGTAAATATTGTTTCCATGTGCATATTGCTTACCGCTAACCAAGTGCTGCAGTAAGATTACAATTCCTTTTTTTGTTTGTTTTTGAGACGGAATCTCACTCTGTCACCCAGGCTGGAGTGCAGTGGTGAGATCCTGGCTCACTGCAACCTCTGCCTCCCAGGTTTAAGTGATTCTCCTGCCTCAGCCTCCCACGTAGCTGGGGTTACAGCCACGCACCACCGTGCCCAGATAATTTTTGTGTTTTCCAGTAGAGATGGGGTTTCACCATATGGGCCAGGCTGGTCTTGAATTCCTGACCTCAGGTGATCCAGCTGCCTTGGCCTCCCAAAGTGTTGGAATTACAGGCGTGAGCCACTGTGCCTGGCCTCATATTATTTTTTCCCAAGTTGTTAATTGCATTAATATTTGCTTAGTTTTCTTTGTACCTATTGCTCATTTATCATACATAACTCACTAGTCTCAGTCCCCTACTTCCCAGTCTCATTCCCTCACCTCCCAGACCTCCCTCCTGGAGTCTTCCACCTTTCTGCTCAGATATGGACTCTGTACTCTCTGGGCCTGCCGTCCTCTGCCTGCCACCACGCCTGGCTAATTTTTGTATTTTTAGTAGAGACAGGGGTTTCACCATCTTGGCCAGGCTCGTCTTGAACTCCTGACCTTGTGATCTGCCTGCCTTGGCCTCCCAAAGTGCTGGGATTACAGGCGTGAGCCACTGCACCCGGCTGGCTTCTTTTCATCCTAGAAGTTTTCCCTCTGATCTACCCTGTTGGGTCTCCTGTTTCTTAAATCCTGTGCCTTCCCCTGCTTTGGCTATTTTGTTTCCATTTCTCTCTGAAGCTTTTATAATCTCTTTATTCCTGCTCTTCTGAAATCCTGCAATGATTGTGGGGGTGTCTTTTGAAATTTACTGTGCTTGGTTCTAAATGGTCATTTTCTATCCAAAGATTCACTTGCTCCAGTTCTGTAAGTGTTCTCATTTTTTATTTCTTCCTCCCAATGTTTTTCAGTCTTCATTTCTAGAACTGCAATTATTTGGATAGTGAACCTTGTCAGCTGAGCCTGTCATTCTTACTCTTTTCTTTCCATTTCACTCATTTTATTTCCTTTCGATTTATAATTGGGGCAATCTCTTTGATTTCCTTTTCTAATCTTCCTAGTGATTTTTAATTGTGACTACCAGTTTTAATTTCCAAGAGCTCTTGCTATTTCTCATTCTTCGTTGCGTTTTTTAAAAAACGGCAGCCTGCCTTTCATTCATGGATGGGACTGTGTCTCTTGTGGCTATGTCTATGATTTTAAGTTGTATTTTTTTAGTAAGTTGCTTTTTTTGATGTCCTGCACAGCTCAGTTTCTTCCTATTCTTTTCTGTTTGTTTGCTTTGCTCTCTGTATTGTATGTTCAAGGCTGTCTTTATTATTTTATTTTATTTTATTTTTTTGAGACTGAGTTTCACCCTTGTTATTCAGGCTGGAGTGCAATGGCACGATCTCGGCTCACTGCAACTTCTGTCTCCAGGGTTCAAGCGATTCTCCTGCCTTGGCATCCTGAGTAGCTGGGATTATAGGCACCTGCCATCATGCCCCGCTAACTTTTTTATTATTAGTAGAGATGGGGTTTCATCATGTTGGCCAGGCTGGTCTCGACCTCCTGACCTCAGGTGATCTGCCCGCTTTGGCCTCACAAAGTGATGGGATTACAGGCATGAACCACTGTGCCTGGACTATTTTATTTTTTTTGAGTCAGAGTCTGGCTCTGTCACCCAGGCTGGAGTGCAGTGGTGTGATCTCGGCTCACTGCAACCCCTGCCTCCTGGGCTCAAATGATTCTCCTGCTTCAGCCTCCTGAGTAGCTGGGACTACAGGCGTGCACCCACCACACCCAGCTAATTTTTTGATTTTTAGTAGAGACAGGGTTTCACCATATTGGTCAGGCTGGTCTTGAACTCCTGACGCCAAGTGATCCATCCCCCTTGGCCTCCCAAAGTGCTGGGATGACAGGTGTGAGCCACTGTGCCGTGCCCAAGGCTGTCTTTAAATGTCAGGTAATCATGAGCCAGGGATCTGTCAGAGTGAAGACTGAGGCTCTGAGAAAATACTTGGAAACTCTGTGAGCATTGGTGGGACTTGCTCGTTGGTGGCCATCGTTTCAGAATGATCTGGTAGGAAACTGGCTTTTTCACTGGGAGATTCCAAGATTTTAGTACCTGGCCATCTTTTCTCTGGGCTTGCCCAGTTTCTCTTGACAAGGATCTTTGTATTCCACTTGGAGGTTCTCCAGCTTGGCTGTGGGATTTCTGGGAGATTGGCTGGGAAATGAAGTTAGAAGGGATTCTTATCATTCAGGAGGCTGACTTTCTCTCAATCCACTGCTTTGAATCCAGGACCTCACACCCAACTCTCCACTATACCTGAATTTCCAGAGTCTGGAGCTTCCCTCGTATATTTTCCCAGAGATTAGAACATTCTTTCCCTGCCGGGATCAGGGAGGGTATTAGCCTGAGATCTAACTGTCCCTGATGTAGACTTTCAGTCAATACTCTTGTTGTTCAGTATGTGCTGTACAGGGTGATGTGCCTCCCAAATTCCCCTTCAAGGAAGGACCTGCTGCTCCAGTTTCTGTTGGCAGACAGCCTTCAGCTGTCATTCCTTCATGGACTGTCTCAGATCAAGGCTGTGTCCTTTCCTGGTGGTCCACATCTAGTTACTGATGGAGGAAGGGATATAAAGGCCTGTCCATGTTCTCTTTACCTGGCATAATTCAGGTGGACCATTTGGCTCCAGAGCTCACCATGGGTTTAACTGAGGCTGCTGGACCTACATCAGAGGCTTGGGTTCCCTTCTGCCTGATCCCTTCCTCTCTCTCTTCATAGGTGTGGATTCCAAGGGTGCTCTCTAAAGTACATCCTGTCCACTGAACTCCATCCAGACTGTGTTCCTCAGGGAGATAAACCCTGTGACAACAGTCCAGGCTTAGTTTTCTGTATAACTTCCTATTTCTGTAGCCAAGGCAATCCCCACAGGGTCTGACAGCTGGAGGCACTTCCAGCAGTTGGCCAAAAAGTCCTTCCTTGAAGGGGGATCTGGAAGACACATCACTGTCCATGTGGCTGGACGTCTCTCCACCCAGATGAAATGCACTGGGCTGGGGCAACTTAACTAAGGGTACTCATTCTCAGGGGTGGAGGAGGAAGTAGACTATTACAGGAGAAGTGGGATAGGCTTTGGACTTAACTGGATTTGAGTAATCTTCAATGGGCCACTTGAAAACTGTGAGTTTAGACAAGTTACTTCACCTTTCTGGATTTCATGTTCTTTTTTCTTTCTTTTTCTTTTTTAAAGAGATGCAGTTTTGCTAAAGAGCAGTGGCTATTCACAGGCCCATTATAGTGTACCATAAGTGAGAACTCCTGGCCTTGAGTGATCCTCCCACCTCAGGCTCCTGGGTAGCTGTGGCAACAGGTGTGCACCAAAATGCCTGGCTCTGGATTTCATTTCACTATTGATAAAATATAAAAAATAATGCCCATCTCTTAGAGCTGTTGCGAGGGTTATGTCAATAATTTATGAAAAGTTCCCAGAGTAGCAGCTGGTACATAATGGTGCTCACCCAGATACTCTGTCTTCCAGAATCTTCCTGAATAAAGCATAAAGAGTAAGAGGATGTTGACATGTCTGGTTCAAACTAGGTATCATCACATGAAAAATGTTTATGGGCCAAACTATAGGACTGTTTCTGGCAGTGTGTTACAGAGCTCTACCCTTGTTCCTAAAATATTTTTACTTATTTATTTTCTTAAAAAGTTTTTTTTTTAATTACATAAGCACTGCAAAACTATATTCTCATTGTAATGTATTCAAGTAGATAAATCTGAAGTTACTCTTGATCATCTCCCCAGAGTCATTACTGTTACCATTTTAGTGTGTCTCTTTTAAGGCTCTTTTAAAATACATTTGCGTAATATATGGACAGAGAGGAAGATTCAGTTTTGTTTTTACAAATATGGTAGCACACTTTGTATATGTTCTGCAAATCGCTTTATTCTCTTAACTCAAATTTGTATATTTATTTATTTAACTCTTTCCCCTATTGGTTCCATTACAGGAGGCAATAGGGAAATTTCTAGTGTTTTCTCTATCACAAACAGTGCTTTGATAATTACCTTTTCTCCTGCTGTCACAGGATCCTTTGGGTGTTGCTTCACCAGCCGGAAACCTCTGTGGCTGGCGGCGCCTCTGCTTGAGTTTTGCTCGCGCCTGCTGGTCTTGTTCCACTCACCTGGCCCTGCAGACTGCTTGGCGATACCATCCTGGATCCCACGCCTGCCAAGGGTGAGCCAGGCGTGGAGCAGCGTGGGGTGTGTGAGCAAGTGAGCGCGGGGTCCTGCTACTGAGCACAGTTAGGCATGCCAGCGGCTACGGTGGGGCAGGCAGCTCCAGGCGCTGGCACAGGCACTGGTTCTGTGCGAAGCTGTGGCTGAACCAGAGGTACCGCAAGCGGCTTTTGCTGCCAGCACCAGTGTCTGGACAAGTGGAACATTGTGGCGCCTGAAAGCTCAGAGATGCCAGGAATCACAGAGACCCCAAAGACGGTGTTATAGCATGTCACAGCCCTGGCTCCGGGAGCCCTGAGCTCCCAGAAGGGCTGCAGTTCTTCTCTCTTCGTTGCCCACAGCATGGTGAGCGGGGTTGGGTGGGGATGTTTGGTGGGGGCATGTTTCAGCCTGTTTGTGTTACAGCTTTTTCGGTCCCGCCGCTTCACTCTGGCTCCTGGGATGGCTCGGCCTCACCACTGCTTCCTATTGCGTGGGGTGGTTGCCTGGTGCCAGCAGAGAGCCGGAGGGCTATAGTGTTACAGCACTGCATCCGGGAATCTCGAGGTCTGGGCCCTGGGAAGAGTTACCACTCTTCAGTCCTGCAGTCTGAGAGCTCAGAGAGCCAGCCAGGCATGTGCTACGGCTCCTTTCCCTCCTCCTGTTTGGCGGGTCCTGAGTTCTTGTTTTGTGTCCAGAAGAATGACGTTATGCAGACAACTGGAGGGTGAGCAAGGCAGAGAAGTGCTTATTGGGTGACCAAACAGCTCTCAGCAGAGAGAGGAGACCCGAAGTGGATAATCCTAGCGGCGGGCAGGTAGTCCCAAGGAGTATCTGAGTCAGCCTGAGTCCAGGGATTTTATGGGTTCAGAATGGAGGAAGTGTGTGCTGATTGGTCCATGGGAGGGCTGCGAAAAGCACCACTTGATTGGCCAAAAGGCATCAGGTGGTGGACTTCACTTGGAACGGGTCCCCAAACTTCAGGCTTTCCCTGGCTTGAAGGTGGGGTTTCACTGGGGACCCATCCCTTCCCACCTAGGAACCTGTCTGCCTTCTGTTGCCGTCAACACACCATCCACAGCTCCCAGGCTGTCCACATCAACGGGCACCAGCAGGCCTGGGCCGAGCTGCCCTCAGCCTCCTGGCCTCCCTCCCATGCTTGTAAGCACCCGAAGTTTCAGCCTCAGAAGCAGTTTCCAGAGGGGGCTGAGGCAGTGGGGGGCTGGTGTGTCAGCGTTGCCCCAAGCCCATGCGCACCTGGTTGGGTTGTGACAGCACCCAGGCTTGGCTATGGGGACATGTCCACAACTTCGCTCAGCTGTGGAGTGGGCGCTAGGAGCGGGGAGGGGCCAGGGAGTGGGAGTAGCCACTTCTGAGCCCGTGGGGATAGGGGGCTTCCCGGCCCCAGAGAGCACAGGGATGCCGGGTCCAGAGCCAAGGTTGGGCAGCTGCAACTGCTTCTGGGAGTGCGGGCTCTCACCCTGCCAACTTGGTAGTGCAGAGGGCTCCCACTGGGATCACCTGATCCTGGCCCCCACTGGCTCTACAGCGCGCACAGTCCCGGCCGCGCCTCCCCTGCTGCAGCTGGTGTTCTCGCAGTGGCCACTCCAGATGGGCCGCTGCTACCATCACTGCCTTTTTGTGAATGTGTCAGTGCTTCTCTAGTAGAGATAATTAATGGAAATCCTGGATCAAAAGCTAAACACATCTCAAATTTCTATACATTTTGCAAATTGCCCTTCCCAAAAGTCTATAATCTCACTAGAGTGATGAGAGTTCTTGCCCATCCTTGCCAACATTAGATATCATAAAGCTTTATACATTTTGCTAATCAAATGAGCCTCAACTGGTTTCTCATTGTTATTTAATTTCCATTTTACTGACCACTAGTGAAATTGAATGCATTTTCTTATGTTTATTGTTAATTCGTTTTTCTACTTCTTTGAATTTTTCATTTGTCATTTTGTATTGGATCCATTCTATTTATTTATTTATCTATTTATTTGGGATAGAGTCTCACTCTGCCACCAGGCTGGGGTGCAGTGGCGCCATTTTGGCTCACTGCAACCTCCAACTCCCTGGTTCAAGTGATTCTCCTACCTCAACCTTCCGAGTAGCTGGGACTACAGGTGCGCGCCACCACGCCCAGCTAATTTTTGTATTTTTAGTAGAGACGGGGTTTCACCATGTTGGCCAGGGTGGTCTTGATCTCCTGACCTCATGATCCGCCCGCCTCGGCCTCCCAAAGTGCTGGGATTACAGGCATGAGCCACCGTGCCCGGCGGGATTCATTTTATTTATCTGTAGAAGTACTTAATATATTCTGGATATTAATCTTTTCTTATAAACATTACAAACAGATTCTGTAATCTGTCTCTTTTTAAACTCAATTATGGTGTTTTTATGGTATAGAAATTTTAAATTCTGATGTTGACAAATTTATTAATATTTTACTGTCCAAATTTTGTTTTATTATTTTTTTAGAGGCAGGGTCTTGTTATGTTGCCCAGTCTGGTCTCAAACTCCTGGGGCTCAAGCAAGCCTCCTGCCTCAGCTTCCTAAATGCTGGGGTTATAGGTGCAAGCCACCACATCCAGTCCAGATTTTATCATTTATCTAAAAAAATCTCATTGTAAAGGGACTTAAAATGGGATGGTGGCAATGGAATTGGAATCTGCTATGGAATGTATAACAACTCACCTTCTGAAAAAAGAAAATGAAAAGGACTTAGGGCTTATAAACATATTCTAGATTTTCTTCTAACTTTTTCACGTTTTATTTTAAACTTTCAATATTTAATGCACCTGAAATTTATTTTTGTGAATGGTAGGAAATCTAATTATTTTCTTTCAAATCGATAGTCAATTGTTGTCAAAATTACTGATTTCATTCTTCATCTTTTTTCCAATGATTCAACATACCACATTAAAAAGTTTGTATACTAAATCCTTATTATACATATGGGTATGTTTAGAATTTTTATCTTTTTGTATCATTTATCTATTTGTTTATTTCTGCTGTAATGCCACATTGTTTTAATTACTAAAAGCAAAATGTTCTATTCTTGGGCATTTTCATATTCAGATAAATGTTAGAATCGGTCTGTCCTATGAAAATCTTTGGGGATTTTAATTGGGATTTTTTTGAATTTGTAAATTGATTTAAGGCGATATGTTGAGGACTGCTTTTATGCAGTAAGCACACTAAATTTTTCCTAAGTTTATTTATATAGGTATTGTATATTTCTTGATGATTTATAATGATTAAGTAGTTATTGTTGTTATTGTGAATGAGGTACTTATTTTTTTCCCCAATTGGTTATTATTGGTTTATGGTACAGCTGTGGGTTTATATATATTGATCTTATATTTAGTCACCTCATTGCAACTTTTTGTCAGTTGATTTTCTTGTTTTTCTTGTTATACAACTAACTATATTACCTATAAAGATTCTCTCTTTTTTCTTTCTTATTGAATTGGCTACCATCGCTCTAATCATAAAAGTATATTCTTTTAATAGTTTTAATATTGGTATCATGCTAACCTCATAATACTATTAAAACTCTTTTTACTTTTATCTGTGATCTGGGCTTGCTTATGTAACACAGAAAGTATAACATCGAAGGCTTGGCAAAACTCACGTGTAAAATCAAATGGACCTGATGCAATTTCAGGGGAAAGACTTTTGATTACTTTGGTATTTCTTTTGTGGTTAGCATTCTATTTAGGTTTAAAAGAGGGTTTCACATCTTTATGTGAATAGATACTTTGGTGGGAGATATCATTTTTTGTTGTTGTGTGAATTTTAAATTGTGCTACACTATGACCTGTATGATTTTTTCTTTTTGGAGTTTTGAGGTCTTGGCAGTATGATACATAGTTTCTGTAATTGTGCCATGTATGTTTGAACACAAACTGGCTGCAAAATTATCTGTTTATATCTTTAGTTCAAATATGTTTATGTTATTATGTTTTATCTACTTTATTTATAGATTTCTGAGTGAGGCATATAAAAGACTTTTGTTGAACTGATTATGGTTTCTTTGTCCCCTTTTTTGCTGATGTCTTGGAACTTCAGTTCTCCTGGTGGTTACCTTTTCATGAAAAATAATTTATTTTATTTAATTTTTTAGGAGATGTGGCCCAGATGGTCCAGAACTAACTTTAGAGCCAGGCTCCCTGACTCTATGTACTCTGAATGACTGCAATGGGAGTAATTTAATTTCACAAACTTTTAGTGAACACCTGTTTTGTGCTAAGCACTAAGCCAGTCGCCGTTAATTTGGAAGATGAGTGAGATAGGTCTTACCCTCATGAGACTCATAGTCTAGTGGAGAGACTGCCAAGTAAACAAATCATAACACCACGGGATAGGTGGTAATAGAGGCACATACAGAGTGATGGGAGGGGACAGAGGGTAGTGTGTGTGGAGTCTGTCACATGACGGTCCTGATGAATCACACCTTCCAGTCTTGTGTATTTCCCTCCCTTTGAATCTGGACTAGGCCTGTCACTCATTTCTTGCCAACAGAATGTGGCAGAAATGACACTGTGACTTTTCTTCTGTATTGTTAATTCCTTTGCTCTTTTGCAGTGCATTCTGAAAGAATTTCTTGGGAAAGAATTTCTTGGCTTATTAATTGCTCCCCAGCTGTATCCATTTGCTATTTATTTTATTTTCATTCTCCCTCCACAGTCTCTAATTGGTATTTTTCTTTTTCTTTTCTTTCTTTCTTTTTTTTTTTTTTTTTTTTTTGAGACTGGGCCTCACTCTGTTGCCCAGGCTGGAGTGCAGTGGTGCATTCATGGCTCACTGAAGCCTTGAACTCCCAGGCTCAAGCAATCCTCCCACCTCAGGCTCCCAAGTAGCTAGGGCTACCGGCGTACACCATCATGCCTGGCTAATTTTTTGATATTCTGTTGAGTTGGAATCTCACTATATGGCTCAGGCTTATCTCAAACTCTTGAGCTCAAGCTATCCTCCCACCTCAGCCTCCCAAAATTCTGGGATTACAACTGTGAGGCACCATGTCCGGCTGTTTCTTCCTTCCTTCCTTCTTTCCTTCCTTCCTTCCTTCCTTCCTTCCTTCCTTCCTTCCTTCCTTC
>NC_045435.1:143690984-143807756 GCF_002776525.5 Piliocolobus tephrosceles | reverse complement strand
TCTCTTTCTCTCTTTCTCTCTTTCTTTCTTTCTTTCTTTCTTTTCTTGATACAGAGTCTCTCTCTGTTGCCCAGGCGGGAGTGCAGTGGTGTGATCTCGGCTCACTGCAATCTCTGCCTCCTGCATTCAAGCAATTCTCTGCCTCAGCCTCCCGAGTAGCTGGGATTACGGGTGCCCACCACTATGCCTGGCTAATTTTTCTATTTTTAGTAGAGACAGGGTTTCACCATCTTGGTGAGGCTGGTCTTGAACTCTTGACCTCGTGATCCACCTACCTCTGCCTCCCAGAGTACTGGGATTACAGATGTGAGCCACCGTGCCCAGCCTGGTTCTTTTCTCAGTGCTTCTTTTAATGTTTCTCTGTGTTTGTTCCATTAACTTTGTTTCCTTGGGTGTTTGTTCTGTTTGTGGAGTTTAGTATCTTTGTTTCCTAATGTTAGATTTCTGCAAATATTGGAATGTGACTGCTTCAGCACTGATCTGGATATTCGAAATTTCCTATTAGCCCATCTGTGAATGCTGCATTTCTTTATGTCATGATGTGTCTACTGGGGAGAGGTAAGATGTGATACATGGGATGCTAGTACCACCCAGTTACCTGATGGTGAGGTCCTATGCTACTTCTGGGTCTCTCCAGCTGCCTCAGGTACTATGTGGTCCATTTCACCCAAGCATCCACCCCTCTGCATCCCTCTGTTTGGCTCAGGTGGTGTGGGGTGAACCACCTGTTTGCCCTTACCTGCTCTCCTCACAGGCATTTCATCCATTGCTTCAGCCCCACCCCATTTCACTCTGCTTACTGTTTTTTTTTTTTTTTTTGCCACCTCTAAGCTTTGACCTCTCCTGGGGCCACTCCCATCTTTACAGAAGCCCCTTTCCCATGCATAAATTGTTGGGTCTTCCTTCTTTGATCTGATTGCATTTGCTTTCTGTCTTTGTTCCTGAGATGCTCACCTTTAGGACAAATGACTTGGAATAAAAATATAACCTGGAATTGAAAGCTGGCATGACAGGTAGGAAATAATTGTTCATTTCAGCCCAGAATTCAGACCTGTTAAGATCATTTTGAAATTTGAGTGCAATAGAAATAAATGTAGGGCCTGGAATTTAGTTTTAAAAGAATAACTATACTGGCATAAAATGGAGAAAACCCAGTTTGGTAGCAATTTATAAAAAAAGATCTTGAGCATTTGGTTTATTATAGGCTTTAAAGAGTGTGATACAAGCCTGTTGATGATTACTAAAAAAGGCAATTCAATCTTATGTTCCATTGTTAAAGGTGAAACATCTTTTTTATATGCTTAATAACATCTATTTGTACGTCTTTTACTAAGAAATGTTTGGTGATATCCTTTCCTTTTACTTTACTGGAATGTTGACGTTAATCTTTTTCATGTTGATTTGTAACAGCTTTATATGTAGGGCCTCTTTGATGTCACATGTGTTGTATATGTTTTCCTGCTTGGTGATGTGAAATTTTGTTTACAGTAACTTTTGCCTTTTAGATGCTTAATGCTTTGACTTGTAGTCAAATCTGTAAATACATTGTGTTGTATTTTAAAAAGATTTCTTCCCTCCGGGATTATAAAATAGGCTTCTATATTTTCTTCTAGTATTTTTTATAGTTTTATGTTTAAATCTTTTATCCACCTGAAGTATATTTTTACATATGTATAAGATTCTCTCTTTATTGTTTTCTAGATGTATAACAAACTAATGTTATTGGGATTTTTGTGCCTATGTATTATAATAATTATTATTTTTTAGAGATGGAGTCTTGCTGTGTTGCCTAGGTTGGTCTCAAACTCCTGGCCTCAAGCTATCCTTCTGCCTCGGTCTCCCAAAGTGCTGGGATTACAGGCATGAGCCACTGTGCTGGCCTGTGCCTGTATTCATAATTGAGGTTCTTCTGTACCTTCCATTTGTATGCTACCTTTGTCAGGTATAGAAAGAGTATTATGCTTGCCTTGAAAAATGAATGGGGAGGATTTTTATAGAAAAACAGAAAGGAAAATATGCTGACATGATGTAAACCTCTTGTCCCTCTCTTCTGCTTAAAATCCATCTGTGATATTCCCCTGCCCTCAGGATAAGCCAGAATTTTCTGGTTGGGTTTCAAGGCCCTTTCTTATCTGGCCCCCTTTTCTCTGCAGCCTCATCTCTCTCTGTACCTTGCCTTGCCTCCTACCTTCCACTGGCGTAATAAGCATTGTGAGGGGCACGATTTTTGTGGCGTTTTGTTCTCTGCTGTACCTCCAGCACCTAGAACCATAATGTGTCTGGCACATTGTAGGTACTGGTAAATATTTGTTGTAGAAATAGCTTGCAATTCTTGGAAAAAAGTACCACTTTCTCCTCCAGACTTCCACATGAGCTCTTCTCTGTCGACTCTGTGCTTCTCCCCGACTCTGTGCTTGGAAAAGCCTATTTGTCTTTTAGGATTCAATGTAGATATTGCTCACTCTGAGGAAACCCTCTCCAACCTTGGTTAGGTACCTATAGAATGTCACTGTTGTAGTGCTAATGAGATATTTTATTTATTTATTTTTTATTATCATACTTTAAGTTCTGAGATACATGTGCAGAATGTACAGGTTTGTTACACAGGTATACATGTGCCATGGTGGTTTGCTGTACCCATCAACCCGTCATCTACATTAGGTATTTCTCCTAATGCTATCCCTCCCTTGGCCTCCCACCTCCTGACAGGCCCTGGTGTGTGATGTTCCCCTCCCTATGTCCATGTGTTCTCATTGCTCATCTCCCACTTATTAGTGAGAACGTGCGGTGTTTGGTTTTCTGTTCCTGTGTTAGTTGGCAGAGGATGATGGTTTCCAGCTTCATCCATGTCCCTACAAAGGACAGGAACTCATTCTTTTTTATGGCTGCATAGTATTCCATGGTGTGTATATGTTACATTTTCTTTATCCAGTCTATCATCAATGGGCATTTGGGTTGGTTCCAAGTCTTTGCTATTATAAGTAGTACTGCAGTAAACATATGTGTGCATAATTATGTATTTTAATAGGTTGTTTACTTGTATAACAGGAAGCTAAGAGGGGGTTCTTTCTGTCTAAAACTATCAAGAGGTCCCAATGTGGGTTGAAAGTAATGCTAAGTCTCTCACTGTCTCCTTACACTAGGAAGGCTGCTAACAATTGGGCCTAATAGCCACTCCAGGGCTTACTGAGGGATAGCTTGCTTGGAAATGCTACGACCAAGAACGGTTTCAAGTTTTAAATAGAGTCTGGGGAGGACAGACAGGGCTCATTTTTAGAATCACAGGTTGTCTGCCTGGTGGAGAGGGCTGTGGCTTTTCTCATCCTTCCCCGTGGTTGCTCTCCTTTCTCTCCAAGCCAAGTGAAGCTACAACTCCATAGAATCTAATTCAAGGATTTGAAGCATCTGCAAGAATGGGGGGCTGGATCCCACTTCTTAGATGAAATATTGCGAAGACAATGGATTAGGATTTGTTATTGAGCCCTGGGCTTACCAGAGCAGGGCAAACAACTGGCAAGAGATGACTGTGAGCTCAAAGCAGCTTGCAGATATCCAAGGAGAGGGGATTGCTTTCCAGGCAAAGGGACTGAAGCAAGAAGCTGCTATGGAGACTCTGCCAAGGCAGGAGCTAAGAGGGCATCTGAAAGAGGTTGAGCTGGGGCAGGATCTTCCATGTCAGCAACGCTGCAGTGTGGAAAGCCCCCCAGGGCCTCTTAGAAGATGTACTCACTGTGTTCCATGAGGGGTCAAGTATCAGTTATATGAGATATATTTCTTTCTTCATCCTCTCCGCCCCAGCACACAAAAGGGAGAGAAAGAAGGTGCTCCAGAAGCAGACCATACCACCCTCTACTCTACCACTCCTGGGTCCAGCCTGACCTGGGAGAAGAGAGAACATTTGTGTCTGAATTTAAAAATGGAATTTTAGACTGGGCGTGGTGGCTCACCCCTGTAATCCCAGCACTTCGGGAGGCTGAGATGGGTGGATCACCTGAGGTCAGGAGTTCAAGACCAGCCTGGCCAACATGGTGAAACCCCGTCTTTACTAATAATACAAAAATTAGCTGGACGTGGTGGCGCACGCCTATAATTCCAGCTGCTCCGGAGGATGAGGCAGGAGAATCACTTGAACCTGGGAGGCGGAGGTTGCAGTGAGCCGAGATCATGCCATTGCACTCCAGCCTGGGCAACAAGAGCGAAACTCCATCTCAAAAAAAAAAAAAAAAAAGGAATTTTAATAGCTGAAAATGACCAGAAAGCTACAGGATCTGCCCGAGATGTTGTTATGAGAAGAAGCAATGTAAGATAGGGTCATCAGAGAGTGTTTGGATAAAAATGAAACTATTTCATCTTTGTATGCTATGTGGCTCACACTATTCAATAAACTGGTTATACTTGTTCTAACACTTGTCTTTATCTTGCTTTGGATTGTACGCTCCTTGAGGGCAATACTTTGTAGCTCCAGCTAGTACATAGTAGGTGTTCAATAAACATTTGTTGAATTGAATGAATGGATAAATAAGTAAACAAATGCATGAATATAGCAACATGACCAAGAGAAGTGAGTTATCCCATATAGTGAATTATTTTAGATAATGATATACTAAGACTTATTACATTATTGAGAGATGAATTGGTTTAGATCTAATCAAGAGAGAGAAAGCATATGACAATTTGAAAAAGGAAAGTTTAATATAAAGGATTATTAAATATAACAGGGGATTATGTAACAAGTGACAGCTAATAACAAGTAACTAGATCTCTAAGTTAGATAAGAAGAGCAGATGTGGCTGGGGGTGGTGGCTCACGCCTGTAATCCCAGCACTTTGGGAGGCTGAGGTGGGTAGATTGTTTGAGCTCAGGTTCAAGACCAGCCTGGGCAACATGTTAAAACCCATCTCTACAAAAAGTACAAAAATTAGCTGGGCATGATGGTGTATGCCTATAGTTCCAGCTACTTGGGAGCTGAGGTGAGAGGATGGTTTGAGCCCAGGTTGTAGTGAGTTGAGATTGCCCCACTGCACTCCAGCCTTGGCAATAGAGCCAGACCTTATCTCAACAACCACAACAACAACAAAAACAAAATGAAACAAAGAAAAACCCAAAAAGCATGTATAAGGAGCAGAGCAGTCATCACCCTTAGGGCTGAGATCATGTGCCCAAAGAAGAGCCTATTCCTCCCAGGGTTGAGCTCCAAACCTTGTTGGAAAGGGCGTGATCATGGCTCGCTGAATGGTAGAGAGGCTGCTGTGAGGCCTCACTGGTGGAACTTGCTGGAAATCACCCTCTAGTGTGCCAGGGAAAGCTGGTCATGGGAAGGTATGTCACCAGGGGTACGATGCTACAAGACCACCTAAGGTGGATGCTGGGTGTTGCAGGTTGTCATTCATTGTAGGAACTAGGTGCTGGGGAACTGTGTGTGCTGCAAGATTTAGATGTTGGAAAAGCTGCCCCTACTGCAAAAGCCAGATGCTAGATCTTCCAAGGGAGCATAACAGAGCAAGGAAGCTGTCAAAGAACAAAATATCAACAAATTGAGCTTAAAGATCAAATTGGCTTTTATTACTGATTCATGAACTGGGCAGTATCCCACCTACAAAATAGAAAGGGGCTCTGCTAAGCTGAGCAAAATGGGAGGGATTTATGGGTAGAAAACGCTGAAAAAAGCAGAGACAAGGAAGAAAAAGCTGACTGGTCATTTCAAAGTTATTTTCTTTACAGAGTTGAAACAAAGGAGACTTTCTTATGCCAGCTCACATTGGCCAGGCCTCTTTAGATTGAATGCTGTGAATCTGTGAATTGTCTGCTTTTTTTTAAAAAACAAAAACAAAAAAAGATCTGCTTTTAAGTTTGATTTGATCTTGTGGCACCTAGCACAGTGACTCCATTACGGTTTGGTCTGGTCTGTTGGGCCAGTGCAGGAGTTCCTAGTGTGGGAGTTCAGTCCAAAACAATGGTTTCCTTTAATTTTTTTTTTTTTTTTTGAGACAAGGTCTGGCTCTATCCCCCAGGTTGGAGTATAGTGATGGGAACTTGGCTCACTGCAACCTCTGCCTCCTAGGCTCAAGCCATTCTCCCACCTGAGCCTCCTGAATAGCTGGGCACCTGCCACCATGCCCAGCTAATTTTTTTGTATTTTTAGTAGAGATGGGGTTTCACTGTGTTAACCAGGATGGTCTTGAACTCCTGACCTCGTGATCCGCCCATCTTGGCCTCCCAAAGTGCTGGGATTACAGGCATGAGCCACCGCACCTGGCCCAGTCTGGTCTTGAACTCATGAGCCCAAGTCATCTGCCCACTTTAGTCTCATAAAATGCTAGGATTACAGGCATGAGCCACGGCGTCCAGCTACAAACTTTGTTTAACAAGGCAAACCCTTTCCTCCTGCAATCTCTCCAGTGCTCTCTGTGAATAACACTTAGCATCCTGGAAGGGTGAGGTGGCTCAAGCGTGTAATCCCAGCACTTTGGGAGGCCAAGGCAGGCAGATCACGAGGTCAGGATATCGAGACCATCCTGGCTAACAGGGTGAAACCTCGTCTCTACTAAAAATACAAAAAGAAATTAGCCGGGCATGGTGGCGGGTGCCTGTAGTGCCAGCTACTCAGGAGGCTGAGGCAGGAGAATGGTGTGAACCTGGGAAGCCGAGCTTGCAAGTGAGCCGAGATCGTGCCACTGCACTCCAGCCTGGGCGACAGAACGAGACTCCGTCTCAAAAAAAAAAAAAAACCTTAGCATCCTAACGACAGGCAAAGGAAAAATATTTAAAGGGCCCAGATTAATTTTCACAGAGTGGAGAGTGAATTTGTATCCGAGAGACAATAAGTTGATAAAAAGTACAAGGGAATGAAAAATATATTTGTCTTTTTATCTATTGATCTATCTATTTATAATTATGCTGACTTGCCCTTTAAAGCAGAAGCTTATGATATAAACATGATTTTTGTCAATTATTTAGGACCATGGCTAGGAATATACATTTGGGCAGTAATAAGCTCTACAGTTACATTTTAAATTTTACACCTTTACCTTAAGATCAGACTACCAGCCATCTCTTCTCCTGTCTTGAAAAACACTTGCCATTGTCTTCCTATGAACAGAGAAAACCAAGATAGTTTACTGGGCTCTTTTAAAACACTTTATAATTGGCACAGGACTTCCATTTATGTTTTCTCATTTAATCCTCAAAACAGCCCTGTGATAGAGGCAAGAAGGCAATAATTCATTTGTCCATCCATCTGTCCACCCATTCAATAAATACTTGTTGAGCGCTGTGGATGTGCCAGTTCCTATGCTGTGTGTTGAGACTGTGGAAGTAGAAGGGACCTCCAGGGACAGGCAATCTAAATGGAAACTAGAGAGACAAATACGACATGGTAAATGCTGGCTATGTTCCAGAAGCCCACAGAACAAAGAGACTAACCTTGTTCCCATCTCCAATTACAGTGAACATTTGTATTTTAGTGCTGATATCTCAGTTTTCCCTATGAGTGTTTGTAGAAACTTTTCAAGTAAACTTTCAGCAGTGTTCATAGAACTTGACTTAGGCAACGTTGAGCTTGGAGGAAATTGAGCTTTATTTGTAAAGCCTTTGACTTGGTTAAAAAAGGCAGGAGACCCATCCTCATGTAACTCTCACAATCACCCTGTGAGCTGGACACTGATCCCATTTTACAGTTGGATAAAGTGAGGCTCCAGAGAGATGACATTTGCTCATGGCACATAACTAGGACTAACTGGAAAGGCCTGGACTAGAACCTGGACTGTTTCTATAGGCTTTGAAGACCTGTTCGATGATGCCACAGAATCTCTTAGATGCTGCAGATAATTTTTTTTTTAAGAAGGAAACTTCGAAATTTAATTTATGCAAACAAGCAACTTTGGTTTTCAGGTCTTAACTTTTGGTTTCACATTGTTCCTTTTTCTTCTTTTTAAAAACCACTATTGAGGTATGAATGACATAAAAATGTACATATTTAATGTATACAGTGTTTAAAAATTACCTGCACTTGGCTTCTCATCTGTCTACACCAAGATGGTAGAGAAGAGATTATTCCATTCTTCACATTTGATTCAGCTTTCTATTCTAATACCTAGGATCCTACCTACTGCAGAATCTAAAGAGGTATTAGAATAGAAAGCTGTTTAGTGAACAGGCATGGTGGCTCATGTTTGTAATCTCAGCACTCTGGGAGGCTGAGGCAGGAGGATTACTTGAGCCCAAAAGTTCGAGACTAGCCTCGGCAACATAGCAAGGTCCCACGTCTTTAAAAAAGAAAAGAAAAAGAAAGGTGTTTAGCAGCCTGCCAGGCCAGACACCACAGTCTGACAAAGAATTCAACGGACTCCTCTCAACTGAATCAAATCTACCATGAAGTGTATGTATATGGAAATGTATAAATGCATAGAGATACCTACCGTGAGTGTAAAAAAGAATAAAAGAATAAGATATTATTTAGTTTTTGCTGGATTATGAGAATAGGAAAAAATCTGAGAACAGAATAAACTGTTGTTAATCTGCTGAAACAAAGAAAGTAATTATGCTTTCTGGATGAGGCTTTCTCCTTGGTGTCAAGTAGATACAGAATGCATTCCTTTTCCAAAAAGGTTGCTAAGGAAAGAAAGGAACCCTCCCTTTTGCCCATTGCTGACTGAATATAAAGTCTGTGGAATGGAATTTTGCCTAATCAGCCTTGCTTTCTAAGCTTTCACACAATCAGCAGTGTTGGCTTCTTCTGAGGCCTCATTTTAATCTTCATAGATTTCTGGAAACTGAAGCTTTGCCCAGACTGAGACAAGCAACTCTACCCTTTCAAACGTTAGTTTATTTCTTATTTTGGGTTGACTATTTCCAAACATAAACCACTTTACGTACTGCTTGTCCTCATATAAGGGTTTATAATTCTCTCATAGAGGGTTTTACATGAAAAATGTCCATATGCCATAGTTTTAGAAAACAATATTTTGAGCAGTGAGATGCGAATGGGTTGTGTCCAAGTCCTGTTACAGTTGGAGAATTCGACTGTTAAAGTATAACTGTTAGAGGCAGTGTGGCAGAGTGGCTAAAAGTGTGGACTCTGTCGTCAGGCAGACTGGAGTCTGAATCTCGTTTTTGTTAATTTATTTTTATTTTTTATTAATCTTTACTAAGTGATTTATCCTCTCTGAGACTCAGTTTCATTACCTGGAAAACGGAGGTAACTAGTGTCTCCTGTTGATTCATGTTTTAACATGAGGTAAAACTTATTTGACAAATTAAATGGCTTTGAGTACCTTTCCTCCAGTTTCTGTGAAAAGCATCCGTGGTTAGACTCTGCCTTTCTGAAGCAATGCTCCATTCTTCTCCTCCCTGCTCTGCCTTGTAGGCTTACCTCTAAGGCCTTTGCAGTCAATGGGAAGCATCAGTGGGATTTACAGGGTCACAGGGAGTGCAGTCAACAGGTGTTTCCCACCCTTCTCTGGATTCTGATAACTACTCTCTTCCCGTGCCTGTTTATGGGTTCTAAGAGTAAATGACTCCTGCTAATCCAGGCTACGCAGACTTTCTTGGTTTCCATTAAACCCACGTGACTCTTTATAAATAGTGCTTTCATTAAGCCCTCCTCAGTCTCCATCTGAGGTGCTCTCAGTTTCCTGCTGAGAGTCTGAGAGATGCAAGGCTCTCTCCCTGAAGTTCCTTCAGTTCCTACTTGCTTACCATGGCCAGGTACTGTGCTGTTACCCTTCTTGTATCGTGTCAAAACCTAAGTGCTTTAGGTTCACCACTTTAGTCAAAGCAAGAATCTACTAAAATATCAGAATATGGGGAAAAGACCCCCCTTTTCCAATTTTCCCAACATTTTTGGGTTATCTGCTCTCGGTACGGTCTTCCCATGGGCTTCTGTTTCCAGGAGCAGGGTAGTTGGGTCATATCTCTTTTTTGTTTCTCAATTCCAGCGTACAAAACAACTCCCAACCTTCCTTTCTGCCCCGCCTTCGAAGACTCAAGTGCATTTCTGCCAGAAACCAAATTAGTAAAACACCTGTCAATAGTAATGGCTTTCCCAGTTAATCTTACTGTTATTCACTGGTGCCTGTTGTGTCCCAGGTACTGTGCTTCTGAGAAGAAACCACTGGCCTATGTTTTGTTACTGCACTATTGTATCCATCTGAATTAAGCTGCCACAGACAGTTCTATATTTCTGGCTTGTTATTTCAAGTCAGAATGGTGTTCTAAAAAGTTGGTGAATTATATTCAGAAGAAAATCAGTAGATTAGAAGACAGGATAATTAATAAAATAAAGCAACAAAAGAGGGGAAAGGAAATTGATTTCAACTGGAGTTAGTCAAAGGATAGCAAAAACACATTTTGAGCCTTGAGTATGTTCATTTTTGTTTGGTTAGGATTTTTAGTGTTATTTTTATAGTAATTGTTTTGTTGAGTTTTATTTTCTAGAAGGTAAAGCGTGTATTGGATGATGTGTTATCAAGAAACTGAAAACTGAGTGTTGTTTAGACAGTTGATACTTATGAAGCTGATTTTTGCTGTTTTAAACTTGTCTGAAACACATTTTTACGATTGAATAAGATACCTGTGGGGATTGATGGAAAACATTTGAGTAGTATTTTGTCCTTAGAGCAAAGCCTTTTTATTGGTGGAGGCATTAGTATTAATGCTCCTTAATGCAAGACTGGTTTGGACCCAGTATCTTAATTTTGGCCTAAGAATTCATTATGTTAGACTCTCCAGTAGCATTTACAGTAGGATTATTTGGTTTAATGAACTTTTAACAAACTAGACAGCATCCAGAGATGAGAAAGTACCTCTTGGCCCTTTGAAAATTTCTCCAGGAATCTTGGGCAGCACTGAACTCAGCCATTCTTTACTACTCGAAACATTTCCAGCCTATAATGATATTTTTCAGTGCTTTACTTTGAGCTCCAAAGTACAGCGGCACACATGGACTTTGAAATTAACAAACTTGGATTCAAATGCTGGTTCTGACTTTTACTAGCTGTGTGATCCTAGGAGGTAATACCTAATTTCCCTGAGCCTTAATTTACTCATTTGCAACGTGGGGATCATGGTGCCTACACTGAAGGCTTGTTTTACGAATTAGAGTCAATGGCAGTCAAGTTCCTCATATGGTGCCTGGCACATTCAATACTACATATATGGCAGATGTTGTTGTGATTATCCTTTTACTCTATTTCCCTACATTTTTTTTTTTTATGTTTAAATGCTGTATCTCCAAAGAGAGCACATGCTGTAAGGATCAGAATCTAGGTACATATTTGGGATAGAATGAATAATTGTTGAATTAGATGACTACCTTTCATTCTAATGTAATCTCTAACATCCCATCTAATATCATCCGTTAAAAACAGTCTGTGAACTGCTTCTTATGGACAAGTGGAGTCAGCCTGGGTGCAGGAGTCTTAGGTGTGCAGTTGTGTTTATGGATGAAGATCTGTCTGCAGGTGTCTTGG
This sequence comes from Piliocolobus tephrosceles, assembly GCF_002776525.5. Classification (NCBI taxonomy): domain Eukaryota; kingdom Metazoa; phylum Chordata; class Mammalia; order Primates; family Cercopithecidae; genus Piliocolobus; species Piliocolobus tephrosceles. The sequence goes on along the minus strand of NC_045435.1, from coordinate 143,796,288 downwards.
TAAGAGGAGATAGGCCAGCCATGGGAAGGACAGGGTTGTCTTCCAGGAATGAGGCTCATCCTGGTCAGTCTTCTCCCACCTGCCTCTGAGCATGACTGCTTTAATCCATTTTGAATTGATTTTGCATGTGGTGAGAAGCAGGCATCTAGCTTTATTCTTCTGCATGTGGATATTCAGTTTCCCCAGCACCATTCATTGAAGAGACTATCCTTTCTTCACTGCATGTTCTTGGCATCTCTCCTGAAAATCACTTGATCACAAAGGCATGGACTTTTTTCTGGGCACTTTATTCTGTTCCATTGGTCTATGTGTCTGTTTTTATGCCAGTATCATGTTGGTTTGATTACTATAGCTTTGTAATATATTTCAAAGCCAAGCGATGTGATGCTTCTGGCTTTGTTCTTTGTGCTGATAATTTCTTTGGTTATTCTGGCTCTTTTTTTGTTCCATATACATTTTTAGGATTGTTTTTTCCTATTTCTGTGAAAAATACCATTGGAATTTTGATAGGGATTGCATTAAGTTTTAAGATCACATTGAGTAGTATGGCCATTTTAACAATATTAATTCTTCCAATCTATTAGCATGAGATAGCTTTCTTCTTTTTTTCCATGGTGTAACATAGTTAACATGGGACATCTTTCTATTTACTTGTGTCTTCCTCAATTTATTTCATAAACATTTTATAGTTTTCAGTGTATAGATCTTTCACCTCCTTGGTTACATTTATTCTTAAGTACAGTTGACTCTTGAACAACATGGGGGTTGGGGTGCTGACCCTCTGTACAGTTGAAAATCCCTGTATAATATTTGAATCCCTCAATACTTAACTACTAATAGCCTACTGTTGACCAGAGACTTTACTGATAACATAAACAGCATATATTCAGTATTATTTACTGTATTCTTACAATAAAGGAGGCTAGAGAAAAGAAAATGTTAAGAAAATCGTAAGAAAGAGAACATATATTTACTATTCATTAAGTGGAAGTAGAGCATCAAACGTCTTCATCCTCATCATCTTCTTATTGAGTAGGCTGAGGAGGAGGATGAGGAGGAGGAGAGGTTAGACTTGCTGTCTCAGAGGTGGCAGAGGCAGAAGAAAATCTACATATAAGTGGACTTGCATGGTTGAAATCTGTTTTGTTCAAGGATCAACTGGATCGTTTTTTTTGGTAATTATTATAAATGGGATTGTTTCATTGACTTCTTTTTTAGATAGCTTGTTGTTAGTGTATATAGTGTATAAAACTCCTTTTTTTTGTATGTTGATTTTGTATTCTCCAACTTTGCTGAATTTATTAGTTCTAATAGTTTTTTAATGGAGTCTTTAATGTATTTTGTATATAATATCTCATCTGAAAATAGGGATAATTTACCTTTTTTTCCTCCCAGATTGGATTCCTTTAATTTTTTCTCTTGTCTAATTTCTCTGATTAGGACTTCCAGTACTATGTTGACTAGAAATGAGAGTGGGCATGCTCATCTTTTTCCTGATCTTAGAGGAAAAGCTGTCAACTTTTCACCATTGAGTATAATAGCTATGGGCTTGTCATATGCGGCCTTGATTGTATTGAGATACATTTATACCTAATTAATTGAGAGCTTTTGATCATGAAAAGATACTGAACTCAGTCAAATGCTTTTTCTGCATCTGTTGAGATGATCATATGGTTTTTGTCCTTTATTCTGTTAATGTGGTATATCACCTTTAGAGATTTACATATGTTGAACCCTCCTCGCACCCCTGGGGTAAATTCCACTTGATTATGGTGAATTATCCCTTTAAAATGCTGTTGAGTTCAGTTTGTTAGTATTTTGTTGAAAATTTTGCATCTATGTTCACCAAAGATATTGGCCTGTACTTTTCTTTTCTTGTGGTGTCCTTTTCTTTTGGTTTTGGTATAAGGGTAATGCTTGCCTTGTAAAATGAATTTAGAAGTATTCTCTCCTCTACAATTTTTTTTGGGAAGAGTTTGAGAAGGATTCGTATTAGTTCTACTTCAAATGTTTCATAGAATTCAGAAGTGAAGCCATCGGGTCCTGGGATTTTTTTTTTTTTGATGGATTGCTTTTTATTACTGATTCAATCTCCTTACTCACTATTGGTCTGTTCAGATTTTTTAGTTCTTTATGATTCAGTCTTGGTTGGGTATACATGTCTAGGAATTTATGCATTTCTTCTAGGTTATTCAATTTGAGGTGTAAAATTGTTCATAGTAATCTCTTATAATCAAATTTCTGCAGTATCAATTGTAGTGTTCTGATTTTGAGTCATCTCCCCTTTATTCCTAGTCTAGCTAAAGTTTTGTCAATTTTTAAATTTTTTTCAAAAAGCCAGTTCTTAGCTTCACTGATCTTTTCTGTAGTTTTTCTAGTCTCAATTTCTTTTATTTCTGCATTATCTTTATTAGTTCCTTCCTTCTACTAACTGTGGGCTTAATTTTTTCTTCTTTTTCTGGTTCATTGAGATGTCATGTTAGGTTTTTTATTTGAGATCTTTCTTCTTTTTTTACATAGGTGTTTATTACTATAAACTTCCTTCTTAGAACAGCTTTTGCTGCATCTCATACGTTTTGGTATGTTGTGTGTCTATTTTTGTCTTAAGATATTCTAAAAACTTTTCCTTTTAATTTCTTCTTTGACCCATTGGTTATTTGAGAGCATGTTTTTTTAATTTCCATGTATATGTAAATTTTCCAAAATTCCTCCTGTTATTGATTTCTAGTCCTATACCATTGTGGTTGGAAAAGATGCTTGATATGATTTCAGCCCTCATACATTTGTCTGGGCTTATTTTGTGGCCTAGCCTATGATCTAGCCTAGAGAACGTTCTATGTACACTTGAGAAGAATGTGCATTCTGCTGCTATTGGATGAAAGGTTCTGTATATACCTGTTAGGTCAATTTGGCATTAAATATAATTTAAGTTTGATGTTTCCTTATTGATTTTATCTCTGGATGACTTCTTGTCTATTGGAAAGCCAAATATTTTTAACTCTTTGGTCTCTGTATTGCTCCTCTTTAGTCTCCTTTGATCTTGAACAGTTCCTCCGTCTTTGTCTTTTACAACTTTATTGCTTTGTTTCCTATTCTTTAGTCATCGATGACCTTGTCTGCTTTCTCCAGTAAACAGGGCCTAGCTTTCTGTCCTTAGAATTTGTATTAATATTTTAAATGGAATATTATACAGCAAATGAATAAACTAATATATGCATTAATATGATAAATCTCAAAAACAACATTGAGCCCCTTTAAATTAGAAAGGTAAACAAAACAGTGATATATATTGATGTAAATATAAAAAACAAAATGAAATAACATTGCTTAGAAATACATAGATGGTAACAGTTATGAGGAAAAGCAGAGACATAACATAAAATTCTTCATGGTAGACTCTAATTAGGGAGTGGAGGGAGGGAGGAAAGCAGAGAGGAGGGGAATTGAATTAGGATGGTATACATAAGAGTATGATTGTTTTGTTTTATTAATCTGGGTTTTGGGTAAAGAGGAGTTCCTTTTATTATTAACTTTTGTCCACACCAGGCTGCAGGGGGTTGAGAAATGAACTTGGAGACAGTGATCCTAAACCACTTTTTCAAGAGAAACAAATTAGCAACTTAGGGGCCCAAGGTCAAGGGAAGATTGTCTTATAATGAAGGGATAATGTCTTAAGGCTGAAAAAAAGCCATTGGAAACAGAGCCGAAAGAAGGTAAGAGTTGAAGAGAGAAACTGAGAAAATGGAATCTGGCATGCTGGAGAAGCCAGCCTTGGAACGTAGTAGAGACATTTCTAGTGTGTGCAGGCACTGTCCTTAGTGCTATAGGGCATTCAAAGAAAACACAAACAAATCCCAAGCACAGAAATTCCTAATTTTAATGTGGTCGAATTTATCATTTTTTTCTATATAATTAACAGTTTTTGCATTTTATTTAAGAAATCTTTCCATTCCAGAGTCATATATTGATCTTTCTGTATTGTACTCTGTATGTTTTATAGCTTTGCCTTTATCCTTTAAGTCTTCAATTGAGCCATAATTAACTTTCGTGTATGGCGTGGTGATCCAGTTTCATTTTTTCCATTCAAATTTATTTCTAGCAACATTTATGAAAATAATCCATCCTTTCTCCACTGACTTGCATGGGTCTATTTCTAGTCTCCCTTATGTTCCATTGGTCTATGATTCAACCTGTTCCAGAAAAGATAATGGTCATATACATTTGGTATTTCATTGACTTTAGCTATTATATATTTACTATTACAAACTCATTAATTTCAGTCGTTTATCTATAGATGTGGATGAAAGTTGAATCTTATTGCATGCTTTTGTATACATTTAATACATCTATGAGACAACCATGTAGCTTTTCTTTTAGATTTTAATATGGTAAATTATATTATTTTGATTTTCTAATATTAAATCAACTATGTACCCTGGGATACATCCAATTTGGTCATTGTAAATTATCTTGCTTTCACATTGCTGGATTTGAATTATTCATATTTCTTTTTTTTTTTTATTATACTTTAAGTTCTAGGGTACATGTGCATAACATGCAGGTTTGTTACATATGTATATCTGTGCCATGTTGGTGTGCTGCACCCATCAACTCGTCAGCACCCATCAATTCATCATTTATATCATGTATAACTCCCCAATGCAATCCCTCCCCCCTCCCCCCTCCCCATGATAGGCCCCAGTGTGTGATGTTCCCCTTCCCGAGTCCAATGAGCTCATTGTTCAGTTCCCACCTATGAGTGAGAACATGCGGTGTTTGGTTTTCTCTTCTTGTGATAGTTTGCTAAGAATGATGGTTTCCAGCTGCATCCATGTCCCTACAAAGGACGCAAACTCATCCTTTTTTATGGCTGCATAGTATTCCATGGTGTATATGTGCCACATTTTCTTAATCCAGTCTGTCACTGATGGACATTTGGGTTGATTCCAAGTCTTTGCTATTGTGAATAGTGCCGCAATAAACATACGTGTGCATGTGTCTTTGTAGTAGCATAATTTATAATCCTTTGGGTATATACCCAGTAGTGGGATGGCTGGGTCATATGGTACATCTAGTTCTAGATCCTTGAGGAATCGCCATACTGTTTTCCATAATGGTTGAACTAGTTTACAATCCCACCAACAGTGTAAAAGTGTTCCTATTTCTCCACATCCTCTCCAACACCTATTGTTTCCTGATTTTTTAATGATTGCCATTCTAACTGGTGTGAGATGGTATCTCATTGTGGTTTTGATTTGCATTTCTCTGATGGCCAGTTATGATGAGCATTTTTTCATGTGTCTGTTGGCTGTATGAATGTCTTCTTTTGAGAAATGTCTGTTCATATCCTTTCCCCACTTTTGGATGGGGTTGTTTGTTTTTTTCTTGTATATTTGCTTGAGTTCTTTGTAGATTCTGGAAATGAGCCCTTTGTCAGATGAGCTGGGAAAATTGGCTAGCCATAAGTAGAAAGCTGAAACTGGATCCTTTCCTTACTCCTTATACGAAGATTAATTCAAGATGGATTAGAGACTTAAATGTTAGACCTAATACCATAAAAACCCTAGAAGAAAATCTAGGTAGTACCATTCAGGACATAGGCATGGGCAAGGACTTCATGTCTAAAACACCAAAAGCAACGGCAGCAAAAGCCAAAATTGACAAATGGGATCTCATTAAACTAAAGAGCTTCTGCACAGCAAAAGAAACTACCATCAGAGTGAACAGGCAACCTACAGAATGGGAGAAAATTTAGAGTGTCAATTTTAGATCTTTCCTGCTTTCTCTTGTGGGCATTTAGTGCTATAAATTTCCCTCTACACACTGCTTTAAATGTGTCCCAGAGATTCTGGTATGTTGTATCTTTGTTCTCATTGGTTTCAAAGAACATCTTTATTTCTGCTTTCATTTCGTTATGTACCCAGTAGTCATTCAGGAGCAGGTTGTTCAGTTTCCATGTAGTTGAGCGGTTTTGATTGAGTTTCTTAGTCCTGAGTTCTAGTTTGATTGCACTGTGGTCTGAGAGACAGTTTGATATAATTTCTGTTCTTTTACATTTGCTGAGGAGTGCTTTACTTCCAATTATGTGGTCAATTTTGGAATAAGTGCAATGTGGTGCTGAGAAGAATGTATATTCTGTTGACTTGGGGTGGAGAGTTCTATAGATGTCTATTAGGTCCGCTTGGTGCAGATATGAGTTCAATTCCTGGATATCCTTGTTAACTTTCTGTCTCGTTGATCTGTCTAATGTTGACAGTGGAGTGTTGAAGTCTCCCATTATGAATTATTCATATTTCATGTAGAATTTTGGCATCTATTTTAGTAACTTTTTTTTTTTTTTTTTTTTGTTTTGAGACAGGGTCTCACTCTGTTACCCAGGCTGGAGTGCAACAATGGTGGGCTCACTGCAGCCTTGACCTCTTGGGCTCAAGTGATCCTCCCACCTCAGCCTCCCAAGTAACTGAGACTATAGGCATATGCTACCACACCCTGCTAAGTTTTGTATTTTTTGTAGATATGGGATTTCACCATGTTGCTCAGCCTGGCCTTGAACTCCTGGGCTCAAGCGATCTCCCTGCCTCAGTCTCCCAAAGTGCTGGGATTACAGGTGTGCACCACTACCTCCAGCCAATTTTGATAACAGTTTTTCTATCTTTTACTGTGCTTATCAGGTTGCTGTCTCATAGTATGCCAGTCTCCAAAAATGGGTTGTGAAGAATTCCCTCTTCTTCTTTGTGGAAGAGTTTGTGGAAGATTTAAATGATTTGTGTCTTGAAATATAATAGAATTTGTCAAAGAATTTTTTTGGGCCTGATCTTTTCTTCACAGAAAGTTTTGCTTAGTTTCTTTTTTAAAATATATGTTTATAGGGAAACATCTAGAGTTTCTAGTTCTTGTTGGGTTAGTCTTGGTTAGTTTTATTTTATTTTAGAAATGTGCATTTCACCTCAATTTTAATATTTATTGGCATAAAATTGTTTGTAATATCCTCTTATCTGTTAAATCTTGGAAGCATCTGTAGTTATGTATTCTGTTCCATTCCTGACATTATTTTCTGGGGCTTCCTTTTTCTTGTCTAGGCTTCACAGACATTTGTCTATTTTCATATCTTTTCTTTTTCTTTTTTCCTTTTTTTTTTTTGAGACACAGTCTCACTCTGTCACCCAGGCTGGAATGCAGTGGCGTGATCTCGGCTCACTGCAACGTCTGCCTCCCGGGTTCAAGCAATTCTCATGCCTCCGCCTCCTGAGTAGCTGGGATTGTAGGCACGTGCCACCATGCCCAGCTAATTTTTGTGTTTTTAGCAGAGACGGGGTTTCATCACGTCGGCCAGGTTGGTTTCGAACTCCTGGCTTCAAGTGATCCACCCGCCTCAGCCTCCCGAAGTGCTGGGATTACGGGCGAGAGCCACCATGCCTGGCCTGTTTTAGCATCTTTTCTAATAACTATTTTTATCTAACTTTGCTAATTCTCTTGATTTTTACTTTTTTTCCCTTATAAGTTCTGCTCTTGTCTTTAATATGTCATTTCCTTTATTTTGGGATTTTATTCTGCAATTCCTACATACTTTCAATTTTTGTTCCTTATTCATTCATTTAACAAGTAGTTTACTCATTACATTCTATGTGTCAGGTTTCAGATCCAGATGTCAAAGACACAGTAGTTAGCAAAACAAAAGAAAACAAAAAAATTTCTGTGCTTATGAAGCTTACATGTTAGCAGAGTTTTGTGTTACATGGTGACCTGTGCTACAGAGAAAAATAAAGCAAGGTAGAGGAGAGGAAGTTTGCAGGGCCTCACTGAGAATGAACTGACAGAAGTGAGGGAGAGATAGTGAGGCTCTCTATCTCCTGGGAGAGGGGAACAACAACAAGGTCAATGAGGCTGGACAGGAGAAATGCGGGTAGAAGAGGTCACAAGAACCAACTTGAGCATCATAGTTTCATAGGACCACATAGAACTGGTATCTACTCCAAGTGAGACAGGAAGCCAGTGGAGAGTTTGGGTGGAACGTGGAGGGTAAAGAGTCTAACCCTTTCAGGTGGGTGTGTCACTCCATAACGTTTAGCCTTGGTTTTGAAAATAAGTGTTAAAATACATAAAATTCCCTCTAAGTACACTCTAGTAGCATCTCATATATTTTCCCATGTATGGTTTAGAAGAACGTTTAAAAAGATTTAAAACTGTTTTTTTTTTTTCTAGTTATCTTTCTTCCTATTGATTTATGACTTCATGATACCTTGGTCACAAAAAGGGGATTGTATGTCGCCAAATCCTTTGACATTGCAGAATAGCTTTGTGGTCCAGCCTCTGATCTATTTTCATGAATATTCCATGTGTGCTTGAAAAGAATGCTCATTTTCTGTTTATCACGTTTGATGTTCCTCTTTTTTTTTTTTTTTTTGAGACAGGGTCTTACTCTATCACCGAGGCTGGGGTGTGGTGGCATGATCATAGCTCACTGCGGCCTCAACCTCCTGGGCTCAAGTGAGCCTCCTACCTCAGCCTCCTGAGTAGCTGGAACTACAGGTGTGCACCACCATGCCTGGCTAATTTTTAAAAAATGTTTTTTGTAGGCCAGGTGTGGTGGCTCATACCTGTAATTCCAGCACTTTGGGAGGCTGAGGCGGGTGGATCACTTGAGGTCAGGAGTTTGAGACCAGGCTGGACAACATGGTGAAAGCCTGTCTCTACTAAAAATACAAAAATTAGCTGGGCATAGTGGCGGGCACCTGTAATCCCAGTTACTCGGGTGGCTGAGGCAGGAGCGTCACTTGAACCTGTGAGGTAGAGGTTGTAGTGAGCCGAGATAGCACTATTGCACTCCAGCTTGGGTAACAAGAGTGAAACTCCATCTCAAAATAAATAAATAAATAAATAAATACATAAAAATAAAAAATAAAGAGATAAAAATATGTTTTTTGTAGATACAGAGTTTTGCTATGTTGCCCAGGCTTGTCTCAAACTCCTGGGCTCAAGGGATCCACCCACCTCAGCCTTCTAAAGTGCTAGGATTACAGGCATGAGCCACTGTGCCCGGCCTCATGTTTGATGTGCTTTGTATGTCCAAGAAATCAAGCTTGTTAATTAGTCTCCTCAAATCTTCTATGGTTCTTTCTTTTTTGTTTTCATCAGCTTGATTTTTAAATTACTTAGAGAAGAGTATTTTCTTTTTTTATTCTGCTGATAGGTTTGTCATTTTTTCATGTTTTTCAGGCAATGTTTTGTGTTATGAGGGTATGTTGTTAGAAGGATACAGGTATAGAGTTGTTTTATCTGCTTGACAAACTGAATCTTTTGTTATTAGGTAGTTGTGTTAGTCTGTTTTCATGCTGCTATAAAGACATACCCGAGACTGGGTAATTTATAAAGAAAAGAGGGCTGGATGTGGTGGCTCACACCTGTGATCCCAGCACTTTGGGAGGCTGAGGTGGGAGGATTGCTTGAGGCCAGGAGTTCAAGACCAGTCTGGCCAACATGGCAAAACCCTGTCTCTACAAAAAATACAAAAATTAGCCAGGCATGGTAGTGTGTACCTGTAATCCCAGCTACTTGGGAGGCTGAGGCAGGAGAATCGAACCTGAGAGATGGAGATCGCAGTGAGCCGAGATTATGCCATTGTACTCCAGCCTGGGTGACAGAGTAAGACTCTATCTAAAAAAAAAAATAAATTAATTTAAAAAGTTATAAAGAAAAGAGGTTTAATTGGCTCACAGTTCTGTGGGCTGTACAGGCTTCTACTTCTGGGGAGGGCTCAGGACACTTACAGTCATGGCAGAAGGTGAAGGGAAGCAAGCACATCTTTCATGGCAGGAGCAGGAGAAAGAGAGAGACAGGAGGTGCCACACACTTTTAAAGAAGCAGATATGAGAACTCTATCATAAGAACAGCAAGGGGGAAGTCCACCCCCATGATCCAATCACCTCCCACCAGGCCCCACCTCCAACACTGGGGATTACAATTCGACATGAGAATTGGGCGAAGACACAAATCCAAACCATATCAGTAGTGATCCTCTTTAGCAATGTTTTTGGCTTTGAAGTGTATATTGTATTATGTTAGTATGGATATATACCAGCTTTCTTCTGGTAAGCTGAATATTCTCCATTTGTACCTCCAGCTCCCTCTCTACTCCTTCCCTTTCTCCTGGTCAAGAGGTTGACAGCTGTGGACAGTGTAATCTTGGCTCCTTCATCCCTTGGCTTCTGGTTGGGGTTGGCCAATGAGGACCACCAGCAGGAGCACAGAACAAGAAGACAAGGGAAGTTGGGGTATTTATTCCTCTGGGTCCCTTCCTGCAGTTCTGTGCATTAGCAGTGGCTCTGCTATAGCTTCAAGCAATTTTCTGTTTCCAGTAATTGCTCCTTTCCTGTGCTCTTTTAGGCCCAGAGATAGTAACCCAGAGGTAACAGCTTCCTACTCTTACAGGTCTCTGGGTACTTCATCATTCCCTACTGGAACCCTTACCCCTACACACATTGGTCTTCAATTATTGTTTTGGTTGTACTTTCTGTTTTCTTCTGGGACCCTGATTTGAATTCCATTCTTCTACTTTCACTTTCTGTGTCCTTATGTTTTTGGTGTGTTTGTTTTTAATGACATATTGCTGAATGTTTGTCAAATCCAATTTGATAATTTTATTTTTCAGTTAAAGACTCTAGCTACCTTTTTTTACTGTGACCATATATGTGTGTGTGTGTGTGTATAGAAACAAAAGTGGAACAAATTATATGTGTGTATATATAAATAATATATATATATTCCACTTTTCCTCATTCCATTCCACCTGCCCCTCTGTTTAGAAGTCCTATGTTTTATGTCTGTTATTTTGGTGGTTACCATTTATATTTTATTTTTGTTTTTTTTTTTTTTTGTTTTTGGTTTTAAGGAGCAGAGAGTTTATTAGGCAAGAAAGAAGGAAGGAAGAAGAAAACAGCTCCCCCGTACAGAGACAGAGGGAGGGGGACTCAAACAAAGAGAAACCCCCTATTTCATTTTTTTAATCCTACAGAGATGGAGCATACTATTTATATTTTAACAAATCTATTTTAAAAAGTCTAAAGTTTATAAGTATTTTGCCTTCCTTCCTAACAATACATTTATGATAGAACATTATAATTCTAAACATCATCTCTCATGTTACTATAATTTTTTTTGTATTTTTTTGTATTCTCTCTCCCATATTATACATATTATTGTTTTATAAGTCAATGTTTGTTTATATTTCCTTATATATTTCCTAATATCTTTGTTCACTATCTTTATTGAATCTCAGATCTTGCATCAGGGCCCATTTTTCCTTATGCTTGAGACCTTGAGAGTTTTCTTTTATTAAAGATCTATTGGTAAACTCATTCAGTTTTTGTTTGTTTAAAACTGACTTTAATTTTTCCTTGTTCTTTTTTTTTTCTTTGAGACAGATTCTTGCTCCATCACCCAGCAGGGCAGCTCACTGCAGCCTCTGCCTCCCTGGTTCAAGCAGTTCTCGTGCCTCAGCCTCCTGAATAGCTGGGACTACAGGCACGTGCCATCACACCTGGGTGATTGTTGTATTTTTGGCAGAGACAGGATTTTGCCATGCCAGGCTTATCTCGAACTCCTGGTCTCATGTGATCCCCCCGCCTTAGCCTCCCAAAGTGCTAGGATTACAGGTGTGAGCCACTGCCTCCAGCCCCTTCCTTGTTCTTTCTTTTAGGCAAGCAAATCTAAGACGACAGTTATTTTCTTTCTATATACAATAACGATATTGTTTCACTGTGTATTGACTTTCATTTTTGCTTTTGTCAATTCAACTGTAATTGCCTTTTATTTGTAGGAAATCTTTTTTCTTTCTTTTTATAACCTTTTCTTTATATTGTACCTTCTGAAGCTTCATTGATTTGTTTCAGTGACAATTTCTTTCTTTCTTTCTTTTTTTGTTTTGAATCAGAGTTTCACTCTTGTTTTCCAGGCTGGAGTGCAGTGGTATGATCTCAGCTCACCACAACCTCCGCCTCCTGGGTTCAAGAGATTCTCCTGCCTCAGCCTCCTGAGTAGCTGGGATTATAGGCATGTGCCACCACACCTGGCTAATTTTGTATTTTTAGTAGAGATGGGGTTTCTCCATAGTGGTCAGGCTGGTCTCGAACTCCTGACCTCAGGTGATCAGCCCACCTCCGCCTCCCGAAATTTTGGGATTACAGGTATGAGCCACTGTGCCTGTCCTTCAGTGAGATTTTCTAAAAAACAACACCACCTTGATGTAAGGGTTGCTATTTTTTGACAGTTCTGGAAAATTCTCAGCCATATTTTCCTTAAGTAGTACTTCCTCCCCCTTCTATTATTTCTTCCTGGAGCTCTAACTGGACACATAGTGGACCCTCTAGACTATCCTCTAAACTTTCAAACCACTATTTTATGTTTCTGTCTCTTTGTCTCTCTGAGATGCATTCTGGTTCATGTTTTCAAAGTTGTCTTATTTTCTCCATTCTGGCTCATATTTTATTTATTTATTTATTATACTTTAAGTTCTAGGGTACATGTGCACAATGTGCAGTTTTGTCACATATGTATACATGTGCCATGTTGGTGTGCTGCACACATTAACTTGTCATTTACATTAGGTGTATCTCCTAAAGTTATCCCTCCCCCCTTTCCCCACCCCACGACAGGCCCCGGTGTATGATGTTCCCCTTCCTGTGTCCAAGTGTTCTCATTGTTCAATTCCCACCTATGAGTGAGAACATGCGGTGTTTGGTTTTCTGTTCTTGTGACAGTTTGCTGAGAATGATGGTTTCCAGCTGCATCCATGTCCCTACAAAGGACATGAACTCATTCTTTTTTATGGCTGCGTAGTATTCCATAGTGTATATGTGCCACATATTCTTAATCCATTCTGTCATTAATGGACATTTGGGTTGGTTCCAAGTCTTTGCTATTGTGAACAGTGCCACAATAAACATACATGTGCATGTGTCTTTAGAGCAGCATGATTTATAATCCTTTGGGCATATCCCCAGTAATGGGATGGCTGGGTCAAATGGTATTTCTAGATCCTTGAGGAATCGCTACACTGTCTTCCACAATGGTTGAACTAGTTTACAGTCCCACCAACAGTGTAAAACTGTTCCTATTTCTCCACATCCTCTCCAGCACCTGTTGTTTCCTGACTTTTTAATGACCACTATTCTAAGTGGTGTGAGATGGTATTTCATTGTGGTTTTGATTTGCATTTCTCTGATGGCGAGTGATGATGAGCATTTTTTCATATGTCTGTTGGCTGCATAAATTCTTCTCTTGAGAAGTGTCTGTTCATATCCTTCGCCTGCTTTTTGATGGGGTTGTTTGTTTTTTTCTTGTAAATTTGTTTGAGTTCTTTGTAGGTTCTAGATGTTAGCCCTTTGTCAGATGAGTAGATTGCAAAAATTTTCTCCCATTCTGTAGATAGCCTGTTCACTGTGATGGTAGTTTCTTTTGCTGGGCAGAAGCTCTTTAGTTTAATTAGATCCCATTTATCTGTTTTGGCTTTTGTTGCCATTGCTTTTTGTGTTTTAGACATGAAGTCCTTGCCCATGCCTATGTCTTGAATGGTATAGCCTAGGTTTTCTTCTAGGGTTTTTATGGTTTTAGGTCTGACATTTAAGTCTCTAGTCCATCTTGAATTAATTTTTGTGTAAGGTTTAAGGAAGGGATCCAGTTTCAGCTTTCTACATATGGCTAGCCTGTTTTCCCAGCACCATTTATTAAAAAGGGAATCCTTTCCCCATTTTTGTTTCTCTCAGGTTTGTCAAAGATCAGATGGTTGTAGATGTGTGGTGTTATTTCTGAGGCCTCTGTTCTGTTCCATTGGTCTATATCTCTGTTTTAGTACCAGTACCATGTTGTTTTGGTTACCGTAGCCTTGTGGTATAGTTTGAAGTCAGGTAGCTTGATGCCTGCAGCTTTGTTCTTTAGGCTTAGGATTCTTTTGGCTTAGGTTTCTGCTGCCTTTTGTTTGGCTATACCCTGTCCCCAGAGGTGGAGTCTGTAGAGGCCGTCAGGCCTCCTTAAGCTGCAGTGGGCTCCACCCAGTTCGCTGGCTCATATTTTCAAAGTTGACTTATTTCCTTAACCACATAAAATATTGTTATTTTTTAGAAGTATCATGTAGTTCCAATATTGGCAGCCTTTATGGGGATGATTATATATTCTATTGTTTTTCCTGGCTCTCATTCACAATACAGGGTTTCTCTGTGTGTTGCATTTTATACTGTGAGCTGTTCATTTTCCTTGGAATTTTATGAGAATTTTTTGAAGCCTGGGATGATGATGTTACTCCAGTGAGGATTTGTGTTTGCTTTTTCCATTTGCCTTGGCATACTGCTAACCCAGGAGTAACTTTAAATTAACTTCTATACTTGAGGGATGTGTGTGTGTGGTGTTGTGTTTACCACATAGTTAGTATGAATTTGGACCACAAGTCTATGTGAGAGCTAGTCTGTGATAGTGAATTATAAAAACAACAAAAAAATTTCCCTTCATGCAGTATCAAGGATGAAAGAGGCAAATTTACTTTATTACCTCTGTTTCTCATTCACCCTTATAGAGAAGGGTTTAATTAGATTCCTCAGCTTTGGTGGTCCTAGAGTTTTCTTCTCTCACCCACATTCCTATAACCTTGAGTACCAATGCTTCCTTTCCATTTAGGGCACTGCCTCATTTCAAATATTTATTGCCCTTTTATAATACTACTATAACAGCGACTTTATTTGTTTCTTGGTCTCCAATCCATTCCCCTTCCCCCCCACTTTTACATTACCATCCTGGTGAGCTCTCTAAAAAATAAAATAGATAATATGATCATCAAATGGACAGAAGACATTTATTATTCAAGGAACTTCACAAACTGGAGACTGGAGCTTCATTCACAGTAAAATCTCCAGCCACTTCCTCTACCCCTTATATTGTATACTTAAGCTGTCCTAGATTATTCATTATTTTTGAAGCATTTCATGCACATTAGCATCTTTTTGCCTTTGCACATGCTGTGATCCCATCTAGGACACCACTGAACCTCACAACTGGAACTAGGATGAGGCAGGTAAGGTGTCTAGGGTGCAGAATTTAAGGAGGCACTCATGCTAAGGTTAATGCAAATTAGATATTGCTTCTGCCTAAAGAGGTGCCTAATGCAATTGTCAAAGCCAAGGTTATATGTTGCCTGTTTATCTTCTGAAAACAGGGATGTAAACTGTGTTAAATACTATATCTCATGAGTACAGGAACTATGCTTGTTTACTACTGTATCTTGATTGTCTAGAATAGTATATAGCAGATGCTCAATAAACATTTGGTGAATGAATGAATGAATGGCTGAGGGAGTAGATTCTCAGTTTCTTGATGGCAGAGAATGTCTTATTCTTCTGTTCTTTGCCTTCTTATAATTCACTTATATTAGACTCCTAAAAGATGTTTGTTGTTCGAATAAATGGAAGGAGGGCCTGTGTAGCCCTGTTTTGGCACCTGGAAGAGTCTGGGTGAGTGATAAACCTTCCCCTAGTACCTACACGTTGCTTGCTGACAGCCCCTTCCTCCTGAGGTTTTCTGGCAGGGCATAGGTGCAATTGGGCTGAGACTACCAAAGCTGCCCAGCCATCAGATCACCTGGAAGCATCTAATATACATGAATTCTTGAGCCCCTCTCCCAGAGAGTCTGATTCCATTTTCCTGAGACAAAATCCAGGAATCTGCATTTGTATAAATTCTCTGAGTGGTTCCAGTAATCAGTAAAGTTTGGGGACCAAGACACTAGGGCACTAAGAATCTGATTTTATTTTTCTAGATATTCATACAGCTATTTTAAAGTGATTGCTGTAATGATTTCAGGATCCTGAATGTTTTTAAAAATACTTACACATCTGCAAATGTTTCTTAAATATGTCACAAGACATCCGGAAAGTATGGATTAGGAGAAGACACAACCACAAATATCACATTTGTGAGGTTCAAATCTAATCTCTGTTTCTCTTCTGTCTTCTGTAAGCTTCAAGTGCCACCCCAGAGGAAACTGTCCTAAATAGATGGACTGGAGAGTGTTGACCAGTCAAGAAAGCAGACAGGAGGAGAAAAATAGAACTTAAAATAATTCTAGTCTCTATGGAAAATAACTTCCTCATTGGAGAATGAGTTCTATAAATAATTGAGATAGCTGGTGGAACAAATAGCTGAAAGAAAAACATACGCACTTAGTGTGAGCCTCAAGCTGTTCCTCAATCCTTCGGTGACGTTTAGATCTGAGAAGCACATCTTA
This sequence comes from Piliocolobus tephrosceles, assembly GCF_002776525.5. NCBI lineage: Eukaryota > Metazoa > Chordata > Mammalia > Primates > Cercopithecidae > Piliocolobus > Piliocolobus tephrosceles. Next base: position 143,780,021 of record NC_045435.1, on the reverse strand, counting down.
GGCATTTTGAAATAATGGATGTCATGGAGGCGTTCTGTTCACAGACATTAAAAATAATCCACTCCCTTAGAAATAAACATCTAACCTAAGCCATGAGGAATTCTCAGTGAGAGACAGAAATAGCTTCTGTAGTCCCCATTGCTCTTTAATTTCTCTTTCTACCATTTCATTATTCATCATTTCTATGCAGTTCACTTTGTCTGTTTATTTAAAATGTGATTCCAGACGACAGGCAACAGTCCCAGTGTTCTCAGTCTTGCACAGCCCTTTCCGCCTTGAGAAACAGAAATTATATAACTTGTTTTCAATTGTGCAGACTGGGGAGGATTCACATGTTCAGTTTGGTGAGCTTCCAGGAAATCATTTTAAAGTGTTTATCTGAAGTTTATTCAGACTTTCTTGATCTAGAAGTTAGACAGGAAACCTAGCAGAGAATGGAAAGAAATGAGGCTCTGAAGAGAGGTCACTATGAGTGTAGACTGATTCAGCCAGGACAGCTCTGAGCTGGGATGCCCCCCAGTATTTGCATATTGGAATGGGAAAGGCCTGATTCTAGGACTTATGAGATTTAGAAACTATGTTCATATTAGTGTATGCTACCATTTACTATTGTTCATTGCTCTAGTTACTATGGCTGTGTAACGAACTACGCAACATGTCATAGTATAAACGATTTTAGTTTGCTCATGATTTTGTGGGCCAGTCCTCTAGAGAGGGTTTTGCTGAGTGGTTCTTGTTGGGGTTGCAGTCAGATGTTGAGCATCTGAAGGCTTTCCTGGGCTGGATGTAAAGCTGGCTTAGTCAGGTGGCTGGCAATTTACATTACCTGTCTGCTGGGAGCTCCATGGGGGTTGTTGCCTGGAGCACCTGCACGCGGTTGCTCCATCATGGTTATCTTAGGTTAGTCAGTCTGCTGGCATGGGAGTTGACTCCTCCCAGAGCAAGCATCCCAACAGACCAGGCAGCTCCGAAAGGAATTTTTTTTTTTTTTTTTTTTTGCCCCAGCCTTGGAGATCACTCCTATCATACTTTACCGGTTAAAGCAGTCATAAGCCCACCCAAAGTCAGTAGAAGAAGAGATGTATTTCACCTCCTAATGGTAGGGTGTGAGGGATTTATGGCCATTAAAAAAAAAAATTACACTCACATAATACCAAACATTAAATAAAACATATATGTTACTTAATCTTCACAAAACCCTCTAAGTAGGTATTATTTTATTCATGTTTTATACATGAGGAAATCTAGATTCATGGAGGTTAAGTAATTTTTCCTAAGTCACATAGCTGAAAAGTGGTTGAGATGGTAGGTGAACATACAGCTGTCTCCAAATGTCTACTCTCTCTGTGAAGCTGTACAATGTTTTAAAGAGTCAAACTTCGTCTCATATCTTAGTCATTGCAGCTGTTCTAGGCAATTGGAAAATTCCACCCCATATAGAATGTAGGCACATGAAATGTCAATTGGAGCCTCCTGTCAGTCCCTTCAAAACGAGGAACATTCGTTCATTGGAGGTTGTGGCAAAACTAGAATTAGAATCTCATGTGTTATTGAGGGGGTCACAATGCTGAGGCTGAACAAATGAGAAACAGATGGTTGGAGGAGCATCCTATAGCAAAAGTATACACTGCTCATTGGCTAGGCCAGTGTGAGCCAAATGCCCATGTAGACAGATGGAGCCACACACAGTGTTTTTGGGCCTGTGTAGCTGAGAGCAGAAGCTGTCCTCCAGGACCCAGAGACAGGGAGGGAGGAGAGTAGAGCAGAGCTGAATCCTCAGATGAGAGCAGAGGGCAGAAGCCAGGGGAGAGCCTCACAGAGCTCAAGTTTAAGCACAGAGACTGGAGGGCAAAGAGGGGGGAAGTCATTCCGCTTTTCTTGCTTTACCCCTTCCTCTCTTCTCGCCACAGACGTTTATGAGATGTTTCTAGAAAGGGTCGTAAGTCCTGGAGATAAGTGGTGGACTACCTGGATACCCCTGCCCTCTTGGAGCTTATAGTCTAGATGGGGAGGGGAGTCATTAATAATTACACACTAAGGATCTAATTACCATTATGATAGGCGGTGGCAGAGACTTCTAATTGCTGCCTGCCCATTTACCCTCTTGTTTTCAGTAACCCAGGACATCCTGGACTAGGAGCAGGGCAGGCAGCTGGAGAGGGCAGTATAGTTCCCAGCCTCCCTTACAGCTAGGAGTGGCCATGCCGGTCAGCCCGGGCTCATAGAAGTGATGGGCACCACGTCCAGGTCCCAGCCTTACAATGTAAACTAACTCCCCTCTACTCTTTGTCTTCTCCTTTCTCACTGGCAGGCAAATGGTAACAATTTGAGTAGACACCTGACATAGAGATGTGACAAGGCCACGGTGGGTGTGGCCTTGCCAGCCTTGGCCCCACCCCACTGTTGTTATTATAACAGATTAGCTCTTACCCTAGATGAATACAGCAGTATCCCTGTGAAAAAGTACAGTGTGCCGTCAGGACACGTGACTAGGGAGGTTACCTGATCAAGGGCTGGTTAGAGTGACTAGATTCTGTCCTGTGTAACTGAGAGCAATAGAAAGAGTTGGCAATCCACTGAGTTTGTACATAGAAAAAAAAAAAAGAGTTGGCAAAATAAGCAAAGCATAGGTTGTAATTGTTTCTTTCACTACTTGCTTTCAAAATGTCTTTTGGCTAAAGCCCTTTTATTGCAGACAAAAAAGGACTAAATTAGAATTTCCAGATAAAATATAGGATGTCCAGTTAAATTTGAATTTCAGACAAACAACAAATTGTTTTTTTCTTTTTCTTTCTTTCTTTCTTTTTTTTTTTTAGAATAAATGTTCCATGTTATACTTGGGACATAGTTACATTAAAATTTTTTCATTGTTTATCTGAGTTCAAATTTAGCAAGGTATCCTGTATTTTTATTTGCTAAGTCTGGCAACTACAGCTAGCTAAACTCTTTCTTCTTAAGATTTATTTATCTTTATATTGGCAATGCCTGGCGTATAGTAGGAACTCCATAAAAATTAAGCCTCTGAGATAACAATGGTAAATCACTGAAGGATCATCTGAAATGTAAAAGCAATAAAGGCTGAGGGTTATGCATTCTTTCAACGGTTTTAATTTGCCATGATTAAAGATACTTTGAGTTTCGGTTTTTGTACAGATCATCCCAGTTCAGATAATCTTAAAAAATTCCAATAATGCTCATATCTTCCAATATCATCTGGGGACTAAAGGATTCCACATTTATTCTACAGATAATGGATGCTTAATTGTTTTATTTTATCCTTTACATTTGTATTTTTTGCCATGAACACTCTACCATTGGGGAGGCTTAATCCTTTTAATGTTTCCAATTTAAAAGTTGTATAGATTTTTTTAAAAATGGAAATCTTTAAAAAATATGACCCTTAATTTTCTGCTTCTTAAGTAGCATCAGACAATTTGGTAGACTTTATTTTTTATTATGTATTTTTAGAGACAGGGTCCCACTCTGTCACCCATCTGGAGTGCAGTGGTGCAGTCATTGTTCGCTACAGCCTTGAACTCTTCTGCCTTTTTGCCTCAGCCTCTCAAAGTGTTGAAATTACAGGTGTGTGAGCACAGCCAAATTGACTGACTTTAGATCAAAGTTTATAATCTTTCTCCTTGCCTAATCTCCTGCCGTAATCTTCGGTGATTTTGATGTTCCTCCTGCTGGTTCTTCTTAGCACCAGCTCTATGTCCCGTGTCCCTATGCCCTCCAGGGCATCAGTCTCATCATCATTTGAAATGGAACCATCCCCAGGATCTAAAACTTGGAATTGTCCTCTTAACCATGGCCTATTTTCCCCTTCTGTCATGTCCTCACTTCTGCTGGTTATTCTTTGCATTCACATTGTAACTTCTTGACTTTTGGCCCTTTCCTGCCACTGTGCCAAGTCAGCCAATCATTGGTGACACAATGCCCAGGCCTGGCTATCTCACTTACGGCTTTGCTGGAGAAAGGCATGAGACTAGCGAGTGGTTACACCACACAGGATTGCTTTTGATGCGTAGGGAGAATTTACTGGTGTCTAGTGGTCTTTCATTAGCACTTGATGCCATATTGAGTTATTCTCAGTGAATTTTCCAAACCTTTTCTAATTTCTGCAACCATCAATCAAAACTTTGTCCTGACCCTCCTTTCTCTACCTTCTCCCTCCAATACCTATTACTCCCTAGCATCAGCTACCACTTCTTTTTCACAGAGTCTCACTCTGTCGCCCAGGCTAGAGTGCAGTGGTGTGATCTTGGCTCACTGCAAGCTCTGCCTCCCAGGTTCATGCCATTCTCCTGCCTCAGCCTCCCGAGTAGTCAGCTACCACTTCTAAGCAGATGACCCTTATATTTCTGTCACTGGCTTCAACCTCTCTACTAAGATGCAAACTCATTTCTACCATCTTTTTTTTTTAATTCCTCAAATCAGCTACTTCTCTTTACTTCCCAATTTCTGTTAATGGAGGTGTTTAATGGGCAGCACTTTCATGGTATAAGCCAAGAGTTATTTTTATTACTTATTGTTTCTTTTAACTTCTGAATAAGTAAGTGGTCTTCTGCCGGGGGTAGAGGAGGCTGATAACTCCTCTTTTCATTCTTAGATAATGGAAAGCTTGTCACAAGACACTGTCTTGATACAGAAATTAGAATGTCCAGTCTAAGACCTTAACGTATGAGTTTTCATTAAGCACTTCTTTGTCCGGTGAGGGCTAGCTGTGGGGGCCAGGGGAGCATTCCTTTGGGGGTAAGGGTATGATCAGCTTCTACTTTTCTTTCGCCTCCTCCTAGACTCCCCAGCTGCTGCTCCTGAATCCACCAACACTGAAGAGACTAAAAATAAGTAAGGAAAGTACATTTTCACTTAATAGACATTACCATGAGATGGCTTCATGCTTTCTGGGCTGGGCAGATGTTGACATTTGGCTCTTTTTCTTGTGGGCACTGCTGTGGGCTCTTTGCAAATCCCATTCTGGCTCCTCTACGACCCCTAGGCAGTGAATGATGCCTCTCCATCACTGGCAGCTGCTGATACCCACGGATATTCTGACACCAAGACATCGAGGTATGAATACATTCTCCAGGCTATTATTGCTGGGCTCCCCTGGCCTGGAAGGCCATTCTCTAGGGCAAGATCCCTTTTATAGTAGCCCCAGGCTCACATTCCTGCTGCAGGTTCCACATCTGATCCCCAGGATCCCATGTCTTTGATCTGAGGAAAGTTTAATTACTACCCAGCTATGGTTCTTTAGTCTGTAGCCAAAGAATGCTCTAGTTTTCTCAGGCAGGCTCTGAACCACATCAAAGTGTCTGAGCAATGCCCATGAAGGCCCTGTTACTGGGTTAGGGTGAAGGGAAAGTTTCTCTTATACCTTCCCTTAGATGGCTGGCTACTACTCACAGCAAGGCTTCTTCCAAATACATTCTCACAAATTTTTCTCAGATTTCGACTCTCTTTTGAGTCTTTTATGTCCTTGAACTGAATGAGGATCTCCAAGAGGTATATGACTGATTCTCCAGCGTTTTACTTGAAAATTTGCATTTCGTATCAGCTAAATTAATTTGTGTTTGTATTTAGCTGGTCTGTCTCTCACATCTCCGTTGGTATCTGGTATCTCTCATATCTTGGGGCCTCAGTCAAAACTTCTAATTTAACATCTGGTTTCACATGCCTTCCTCTGCCATGCTGGTTTGAAATCTGAATAATCTTTGAGTCATCCTTCTTTCTTAACTTCCACATCCAGTTAGTTAGTAAGTTCTACTGATTTTATGTCTCAAACCGTCCTTTTCTCTCTCACTGCCAGCACTCTACTTCAGACTTTCATTATCCCTTGTACATTGTCTTGGTGGCAAGGTGGTAGCATGACTAGGTGAGTAAGTGTTTGTGCTCTGGATCCAATTTGGTTGGGTTTGAATCCAGCTACACCACGTACGTGTGTGCGTGTGTGTGTGTGTGTGTGTGTGTGTGTGAGAGAGAGAGAGAGAGAGACAGATAGAGAGAGAGAAAGAGAGAGATGGAGTTTCGCTCTTGTTGCCCAGGTGGGAGTGCAATGGCACAATCTCAGCTCACTGCAACCTCTGCCTCCCAGGTTCAAGCAATTCTTCTCCTGAATAGCTGGGATTACAGGCATGTGCCACCATGCCTGGCTAATTTTGTATTTTTAGTAGAGATAGGGTTTCTCCATGGTGGTCAGGCTGGTCTCGAACTCCTGACCTCAGGTGATCCGCCCACCTCGGCCTCCCAAACTGTTGGGATTACAGGCGTGAGCCACTGCACCTGGCCTATACCACTTATTAGCTTTGTAATCTTGGCTACATTTATTGAATTTCTCTAAGCTTCAGTTTTGCCTGCAAAATGAGGATAATGATTTTTTCATAGGAATGTGTAAGAGTTGCATGTGGTAATAAAAGTAGAATCCCTTGAACATCACCAAATAATGTAGGAAATACGATCCCTATCATAATTATTTTTGAATTGTTTTCTCCATGTTTACTCTTATTTCTTCAATCCAACTCAGACACTACTATCTGTGGTGGAATGTTTGCAAAATCACCAGTGAAATTCCACTCCCTGTCCCTAAGCCTTTGTAGTTCTCTCCCACACTGACTCTGTTCTTGGCTATTTACTTTGCTATGACCAATGAGACAATGGCAAATGTGCCACAAGCAGAGGCTTGAGATGGGTTTCCACGTAGGAACTTGCCTTCTTTTGCTGCTGGGACCCCTTCCGGTACCATGAGAAAAAACTTGGCTGGTCTATTGGAAGCACATAGTTCAGTGGACATTCACCACGTCTGACTGCCAGCACTAACTGCCGTACATGCCAGCTAAGCCTATCTAGACCAGTCAGCATCTGCAATCGACTGTAGCTATATAAGCCTAGGCAAGGGCAGTAGAAGAATTGCCCAACTGAGTGTTGTCCAAATTGCCAACTCACTGAATTTAGAGTTAATAAATTATTTTTGTTTTAAATCATTCTGTCTTTTGGAGCAGTTTGTTATATAGCAATGGCTAACTGATACACTACTGCATTAATTTTATAAAAGAACAGCTCTAATCACATTGTCCTCCTGCTCAGGTGACCATCCTCATTTGCATGGGATAGGCTTGGTTTACATCTGCTGTCCTAGATGGCAATTGAGAATGCCATCTTTGACTCTCAAAATTGCTAGTTTGGAGGGCAAAATCAATGGTCACCCTGCTTCTGCTCAAAATCATTATTATTTCCTGTTGTTTTAAATCAACTCTTTGGCTTAGTGTTCAAGAACTTCCATGAGCTGGTTTAAACATACCTTTCAGAGTCTTCCTCTGCCCCATTCCAAGCTTCAAACAAACTGGGCTGTGGCTGAATCTCCAAAATAGAATCTTCACTTTCCGCTCCTGCATCTAATCTCTTCCGTATGTTTCTTCCTACATTTGTTGTTGTTTTCACCCATCTTAAACTCCTACTCCATCTTCGAAGCTCCTGGCCAAACACTGTTTCCATTACATCTGTCCATTTCCCTCAACTGGATGTTGGGCAGCTGATGGAACCTCCATCCCTAGTTCCCTCTCCCAAGCCATCTACAGTGGCGGTGACAATGAACCTCATCTTATAATACCTTAAGCAGTATATCCTATCGTTAGGTAGTTTTAGTCACCTTAAGTAGAACAACAGCAGCCATAGACAATGTGTAACTTGCCAGATTCTTGAGGACAGGGATTGTATCTTGCCCATTTTGTAATTTCCTATAGTGCCTGGTGTAGTGCCGTGAGTCTAGGAGGTGATCCACAAGTGTTTATTGAGTTGTTTGAAGGCTTAAAGGTTGAGGCAAATGCAAATTGCCATGTTCTTTATACACAGTCTTTGACTGGGTTCCTTGGAAACAGACACTGAAGTGGGTAGTTGCCTGCAGAATGATTGCTTTTGGGAGATACATCTGAAAGGAAGAGAGGACGACAGGATTGGGCAGAGGGAGAAGCTGACCTGAACATGGTTGTAACTAGGGCTTCAGTCAGTCCTTTGGGAGCTCTGAAGCAGGGTTGGCCCTTCAGAGTTGTTTGCCATTGAGGCAAGGGGGTTTCCAAAGCCCAGTTATTTGACAGTTCAATCATAGGGACTCCTTTTAGAGCTCTTAATTCCTCTTCCACAATATCAGACCAATAGTGACCACTGCCTATTAAGGTCAGCATACCCAGTTTAAGGATCTCTTTCCCCTACCACCTTTTTCTGCTTCCAGTCTACTGTGTGAAAAATATAATTTCTTGTTTTCTTAAAATTTAGTCTAAAATTTTAATTTAAACTTTTTATGTAAAGGCCAAATAGTAAATCTTTAAGGCTCTCGAGGCCATGTAGTTTCTCTCTTGACTACCCAACTTTGCTGTTGTAGTGGAACAGCAATCATAGACAATATGGAAATAAATGAGCAACTGTCTTTCAATAAAACCTTATTTACAAAAACAAGTTGCAGGCTGGGTTTGTCTACAGGCTCTTGTTTGCTGATCCCTGGTCTAAATGAAGACTAAATTCATTCAAAGTGGAAATTTAAAGAGTTTTCTTATAAAGGGCTGTGGGTTAAATACATGGAGTTTTGGATTAAATTTCTGATTTTGCAGAGGGATTGAGGGTCTGTCTTCTGTGGTTCTGTCTTTGTTTTGAATAGTTAAGATTCCTGATTAAGTCACTTACCTCTAAGGAAGGAACATAATTCTCTAATGTGTTTGATATTTCATGTTTCTGCTTTTGTTTGATGAGAATGTTTCATAAAATAGTTTTTTCCCCAAACAACATATATTTTAAATTATCTACAGAGTAGCATTAGAGTATATTTGCAACCTGAATATGAGAAAAAACGATTCTAATAATTTATATTCAAGGTTGGCTCTCAACTTTTCTATTTTTTAATCCTTTTATGACAACTCCAATTCCTTTATTTGTAAAAATAAACATCATAGTTGGAATAATTCTTAGGGAAATAAAATCAATTGATTAAATAATTCCATGTCTTAAATCAGGTTACTAAAATGAAAGTTGTACCTGCTGTAATGGGAACAAATGGTCATTTCCCACTGGGCTTCAGTGATGTCTTGCAAGGAAGAGTGTGGAGTGTAAGCAAGCAAATGATCACAGTTGACTGTAGGTAAAGAGAATCCTCATAGAAAAGTACATTCATGATTCTTTCCATTATGTGGAAAATAATACTAGTTAAAAAAAAAACAGTAGCTTATATATACTATGTGTGTGGCCACCCTGAAAGGCCACATAAGCAGAATTTTGATATCCTTGGCATTACTTTCCAAGGCAACTTTGCATTTCACAGCTTTGAAACATTCTGAGACTTTACTTCTGCACAGCTTTGAAAAATAATTTCCAGGTCTTTTTTGAGCTGTGCATCTTATCAAGTGATTGTGCTATCCCCAACCATCTCCCTCCTTCTGTTATGTTGTGAAATTTAACATGGGTTAAAACATTTGTTAAGAAAACTCTGGTGTGTCACTGGACCAAGATGTTGTGGTTTACCTCTTGATATGCAACAGGAAGTAATCCATTGGGTTGTATATCTCAAAAGAGGTTACCTAGAGCAGCGATTCTGAAGCTTTTGGGTCTCAAGAACTCTTCAGAATCTTAAAAATTGTTGAGAATTCCAAATAATTTTTGTTTATGTCAGTTGCAGCTATTATTATATGCTGTACTTCAAACCAACATTGAGAAAAATAGAAAATATTTCTGCATTAATGAAAAAATAACATTAATAAACCCATTATATATTAGCATAATTTTTTTTTTGAAAAAAAGTTATAGCATGAAGGGCTGTTGAATTTTGTCGAAGTCCTTTTTTGCATCTTTTTCAAAACAAACAGAATGTAGTGAGGAAGAAGGCATTGTTTTACATTCTTGCAAATCTGTTCAATGTTTTAATAGGACACTGCTGGATTCTCACAGCTGCTTCTTGCATTCAGTTTGTTGTGATATTGCATGTTATATATTCTGGAAAACTCCACTTACATTCATGAGAGAATGAAGGTAAAAAAGGTAAGTAATGTTTTAATATTATTATGAAAATAGTTGTGACTTTATGAACCCCCTAAAAGAGTTTCAGAGAGCCTCACGGGCCCCTGGGCTCTACTTTAAGAACCACTGGTCTGGAGGGATAGTACCAGATCCAGTGGAGCGTGTCCTTTGTTACAGGGCTGCCTTCCAGGTCCTCACAAGAAGCCACGTATACTTATTTTATATACAACCTCAGCATCCCTGGTTATTTTTTTTTCCGAGTCTGTAGTAGATTAGAAGCCAGAGGATTTGAAGTCTGACATCCCAAGTTGAGAAGTGGTCAGTGACAGTAAGGGAGAAGACACAAATACTACAGAAACAGGTACAAATCCCAAAGGCATAACATACTCCAAATAAGAAGGCAACAACAAAAAAAATATGTCATTTTAGAAAGACTGTGGAGAACCAAGATTTCTTCCTGAATAAGCCCACATACCCCCAGCAGGTTTTCTGGCATTATGCTCTCTGGATCTGGAGCTCCCTCTCCTCCTAGTAGAAGGTGCTGGATGTGAGCACAACTTCCCACAAGGCCTCCAGAGCTGGGCATCTGGTGATCCTGGCGTTCCTTTGCAAAGGTGGCACCTAAACTCAGACAGTGTGTCCTGATTATGAGACAGTTCTATTCTTCCTCTAAAAAAGGGAAAGTAGTATAGGTCTGAAGCTACCTCCTGTAGCACAGATGCAAGTTGTGTCCAGCTGTGCTTGGCCCACTGGGGCCTCGCCATGGACTGTTGAGTGAACAAGAAATGTGTGCGTTTCTTGCCTGTTGCCTGTGAGTTTCAGCCTGCACCTAGTGACACCCTGATGTTTACTAGAACCCTCTGCTCCAAAGAAATTCATCCAAATGGATTAAAACTTGAGTGTGTATGTGTGTGTGTGTGCAGGTGGGGGGGATGTGAGATCTAAAGCAGCGTCCCATGGAGTTTTGAACTTATGTGGGATCCTTTGTTCTTCAAGGATTCTGGATACATGAAGCATAAAAACATATTCTCCTGCTTCAGAGTAGAAAGTCTTAAAAGCTAATTACTTTAAAGCCATTTAAACACATTGAAAGAATTTGAAGAGTTCTTTCTCCAATACCCTCCAAGTAAATTAGAAGTTAGAAAATGAGGTGAAAGCAATAAAAGGTTCTAACACTTATATTTAGTGGTTAAGAAAATTTCCTTTAGTGCTTTTGAAACATTTTCAAACTAGAAGTGCTTTTGGCTTCTACATAGCTTTGTAAAGTACTGTATCCCAGCATGAAGTGGCTGTGTTTAGTAACACTGCTGAGCCCCTGCATGAAAAATTTGCCCAACCACGTTAGCCTTGGTCAGTCAGACTGAGTTGAATGGATTTCCAACAGCTCTCTCCCTCCAGGCTGTCTTGAGTGTGGGCTGTAACTTTTGATAAATGACTCTAATCTCAGTGCTGCAGTAGCTTAAAAATAGTGTCTAATATTCCAATTCAGTAGAAAAATTAATATTTCCCTTAAAAAGTTCTCTTAGATTTTCTCTCAATTAAAGGGAAATGAGAAGAGTTTTGAAGGATTGGACAATATTCAACTGTGTTTGTGACAGAATTTCCTCAGCTGTTGATATATGGTGGTAGTTTTCCCTTGTAATGTCTATCATTGAACCACACACTGGAAATTTCAATGAAACTTTTTTTTGTTTTGTTTTTGTGGCTCTATAAACAATAAAAAGCAATATAGTGCTGCTCAGTTTAAAGAGAACAGAGTAAAATGTCCCAGCTCCATCTTCTCTCTCCAATCACATCAAAGAAACAGACAGAATAAGAAATGGACATAAAAACTCAATTTTGTTAGAAACTAGGAGAAGCAAGTTGATTTGCCCTACAGGTAAACAAGTTAAAGTTCATTACAGGAGATCCAGAAATTGATAATAAAAATTTGATAAGAGTTTCAATGGGAAGAAACTTATCAAAGAAATAATTCAAGACAATTTCTCAGAACTGAAGGACTTATGTCTCCATATAAATTTAAAAATATTCTTTCCTGAGGCACATCATTATAAAGTTTCAGATATAGAGAGAAGATTCTAGAAGCTTTCAGATAGTGAAAAATAGGTCACACATAAAGAGTTTGGAATAAGATTTCAGATATTTCAACCAACACAAGGGAAACTAGAAGACAATGAGGAGGGAATTTTCCCTCTAAATTCTGAGAGAAGTAATATTCTAATGAGAATTCTATGCACAGAAGAACCACTCAATCAAGTGGGAGAGGTGAATAATGTCATCTTCAGACATGCAGCATCCGAAGCATTTTATTTCAAATTTCAAATGTATACTTTCTTAAGAAGGTGCATCAAAAAAAAGGAGCAAAGCAAGACTTGGGAGCCAGGAAAGGTGGGGTTCAACACAGCATAGTAATAAAGGAATTCCCAGTTTTACAAACAATGAAGTCCCAAGATGATAGCTGTGCAGTAGTGTTAGAGAGGAATCAGTCCACTTTGGAGCAGGAGGATATGGAACACTTTAGGAGGGATGTTTCTAGAGAAAATAAAATGGAACTTATAGTTAACCGTATATATTTCTGACCATGTGGAAAACAGTATTGATAGAGGCTTTATAAATTCATTGGAGAGAGTGAATTAACCATATATTGGCTGTAACTATATTGTATGGAGGGAAGGAAAGAAGTGAAGATATGTAAGAGAGATTTGCAAGGCAGGAAAGTTGTGAGAGAACTAAGATATTATTAACCATAATAGGAAGTTAATAGATAATGTCTAAAATGGATGAATCCAGAGATATCAGCATAAGCATATCATTTGAAATATGCTGAAATGATATATGAGATGTATGTGACATATGCTCAACTATGCTGGAGGGAAACACCAGAAGAAAGAGCTGGAAGTGTTTATTGTATTTCTTGGAGATGTAGGATTAAAGGATGGTTAGAGTGGGACAGAGATCTCTGGCTTATTTATTTATTTATTTATTTATTTTAAGATGGAGTCTAGCTCTGTCGCCCAGGCTGGAGTGCAGTGGCACAATCTCAGCTCACTGTAACCTCCACCTCACAGGTTCAAGCAATTCTCATGCCTCAGCCTCCCGAGTAGCTGGGATTACAGTCATACGCCACTAAGCCCAGCCAATTTGTTTTGTATATTTAGTAGAGCTGGGGTTTTCACCATGTTGGCCAGGCTGGTCTCAAACGCCTTACCTCAGGTGATCTACCTACCTCAGCCTCCCAAAGTGCAGGATTACAGGCGTGAGCCACCGCGCCGGCCTATTTTTATTTTTTTAAAGCACATACCTGATAACTCTGATCTCTGGGTCGTCTGTTGTTCTGTTTCTATTGTCTACTTTTTTCTCTTGGACCTGTCTCTTGGCATACAAGGACACTTTTTTTATTAAATGCAAGACGTTGTGTTGAAAAATAATAGCTGCTTGGGTGATATTATCTTAGTCAAAAGAAGATTTCTTTAGTTTCTGTCAGGCAGTTAAAGTAGGAGCACATTGCTTTAATTCAGTCACTGAGCTGATTTGAAATTGGATTTTAGTTTTTGGAAGGCCTGGTCTTTTTAGATTCGACCTTCCTCTTAGGATGTAATCCTTCAGAGGTCCTAATTAAATCTGGGGATGTTTATCAGAGCCCCTTGACCTTAATGGTTGTGAACTCTGATTTATATTGCCTCAGTTTGTGAGACTGCTGGTAGCTTGTTTTCCACTTCCTTACAGGTTTCTCCTGGGAGAATTTCCTTAATCAATAACTTGCACCTGAATTCTTGGCTTAGCTTCTGTTTCTGGGAGAACCTGACCTAGGACAACATCGATCAATAAAGCAAAATTAGATGGGCAGACAAAAGTAAAACTTAGGGATTAACAAATCCATCTCTCAATGATACTCAGGCCAAAACAGCCTACAAATTTCTGTGTTCCATCTTGAGGACTGTAAAAAAAACTAACCTTATTTTATTTTTAGCATTTATTTTATAGTTGCTCATTTATTTCTGCCTAAGCAGAAGTTGAAAGGAATAGAGGAAGAAATGCGGACTTAGATACGCTGTCAGATACTTTGGTTTCTTTTTGGCTCAGTCTAACTCTGGTATGAAAACACCACAGCTAGAGCCTGCCATCTAGGTGTTTTTCTAAAGAGACTGACTCCAAAACATTTGAACTTCTTACTCCCAATTTCTCAACCTGCTGTGCACATCTGGAATTTGCTTTCACCTCCGAGTGATTTTTTTCTTCCTCATTTGGACCCACGCTCATCTTCTAGTGGGCTTCCTGCAGGGTGTGGGACTGGCTGAGCACGACTTTGAAGCAATACTGGGATCTTGTAAGTTCTGGAAGATTTTCTGTGTTATCTTTAGAGACAAAAGAACTTTAGTGGCAGTTTTCCCTTGACTTCCATTTTGATCTCAGGAAAAGCAAAATAGTTTTCCTGAAGATCCTCAAATCTACATTCAATAGAAGAGAATTCACATAGAATATAAATAAGAGATTTAAAATAGATTTTTTTTACAGAAAAATATAAACTGGTTTATTGTACCAAATCTTCAATTTGGATGGTGTATTAGTCTTCTCAGGCTGCCTTAACAAAGTGCCATAGCTGGGTGCCTTAAGCAACAGAAATTTATTTTCTCCCACTTATGGAGGCTGGAAGTCCAAGATCAGGGTACCAACATGGTTGTGCTCTAATGAGGGCTCTTTTCCTGGCTTGCAGATAGTTGTCTTCTTTCTGTGTCCTCACATGATGGAGAGAGAACATAGAGAAACAGGAGTGGAGATTCTGCATTTGCCCCTCCCCCCCCCTTTTTTTTTTGAGATGGAGTTTCTGTCACCCAGGCTTGAGTGCAGTGGTATGATCTTGGCTCACTGTAAACTCCATTTCCCAGGTGCAAGTGATTTTCCTGCCTCAGCCTCCTGGGTAACTGGGATTACAAGCGTCCACCACCATACCTAGCTGATTTTTGAATTTTTAGTAGAGACAGGGTTTCACCACATGAAGCCAAGCTGGTCTCGAACTCCTGACCTCAAGTGATCCGCCTGGCTTGGCTTCCCAAAATGCTGGGATTGCAGGTGTGAGCCACCACACTCGGTCTTGGCACACTTCTTCATGTAACGTTCTCATACCTTCAGGGCCTGCTTGAGCTTGATCACACATATATTACTTCCATTTGATGATGGAGTACTGCTGTGCACACCCAACTTTATGGTGTGGTGAGTCAGATAACACCCATTTTCTGATGGGCAGCTCAATTTGCATGGTAATTTGGTGGCCCATGGATAAATGTTCAGTCTCTACTGGGGCCCAGTGGCAGGCCAAGAGCCATTTCTCAAAAAGAGAGTAGTTAACCACAGAGTGTGGCAGGGCTTTGTTTCAAAATCCAAAGGACCGGTGCTGAAATTCACCTACAGGTGCCTGCCAAAGGCTCCAAATAGCACCCACATCTCCACTGATAGTTCCAGTATCGTTGTACTGGGTCATATGGCCCAAGTGGTACAGCAGCTTGTACAGTAGACTGGATCTGTTGCAGAGCCTTCTCTTGTTCTGGGCTCCACTCAAAATAAGTAGCTTTTGGGGCCACTTGGTAAATGGGTTAGAGTAACACACCCACTGTGAAATACCTTGCCTCCAAAATCAAAAGAGACCTACTAGGCATTTTATTTTACTTTTTGGTTATAGGAGGAGTCAGATGCAGCAATTTGTCATTCACCTTAGGAGGAATTTATCCACATGCCCCACAACACTGGACCCAGAACAATTTCACAAAGGTAGAGGGCCCCTGAGTTTTTGTCAGATTTATTTCTCATCTTCTCACATGCAAATGTCTTACCAATGGGTCTAGAGTAGTTGCTACTTCTTGCTCACTAGGTCAAATTAGCATAATGTCATCAATGTAATGGGGCCAGTATAATATCTCGTGGAAGGGAAAGGTGATCAAAATCTCTGCAAACCAAATTGTGACATAGGGCTGGAGAGCTGATATACCTCTGAGATAGGACAGTGAAAGTGTATTGCCAGCCTTGCCACCTGAAACAAACTGGTACAGCAGCTGTCATTAAAGTCACCACCTGGTTAAGTCTACAATAATCCACATCATTCTCCAAGATCTGTGTGTCTTATGCACAGGTCACATGGGAGAGTTGAATGGGGATGTAATGGGAATCACCATGACCTCATCTTTCAAGTCCTTGATCATGGCACTAATTTCTACAATACTAATCTGTATTGCTTCTGATTCACTAGTTTTGTAGGTACAGGGAGTTCTAGTGGCTTCCCTTTGGCCTTTCCCACCATAAAAGCCCTCACCCACTGGTCAGGGAACCAATGAGGTGTTACTGCTAGCTGTTGAGTAAGTCTGTTCCAATGATGCATTCCAGAACTGGGGAAATAACAAGATGGGTTCAGGGATCCACTGGACTCACTGTGAGACAGACTTGAGCCAAAACTTGATTTATCATCTGACCTCCATAAACTCCTACTCTGACAAGTGGACCACAGTGATGTTTTGGATTCCTTAGAACTAGAGTCAGTTCAGAGCCACTGTCCAGTAGTCCCTAAAAAGTCTGATTATTTCCTTTCCTCCAGCACAATGTTGTCCTGGTAGAAGGCTGTATGTTCCTTTGGGGGAAGGCCAATTGAAGACCAACAGTTTAAATTTTTGGCTGTACACTGGGATCCTTTCTCAAGGGGACCTGGCCTACTCATCATTCAAGATACTCTGGGTTTGTAAACTAGCTTAAGTTTGTAAACTGTAAATTGAGTAACTGTGACTCTCTGTGATTATGATTCAGATTAGACTTTTGTTCACTTGACCTATAACTTTTCTGCTTATATAGATCAAATAAGCATTTAATAGGCTTCCTATTTTACTTCTAGGGACACTGCAATCAACTGGCCAATGCTATAGGTCTGTGTGAGTTAGACTATTCTGATTGCTGCTCTGACTCTGATGTCCATTATGGTATCCATACCCATCTTGCCTTTGGCAGTTGAGTCCTGCCATCTGGCCCCTGCCACCCTAGGACCCAACTACTCCCATTGCATTTAGGTTTTCCAATCCAGTGACTGTAGTTCTTGCATTAGGGTCTGGCCTACAAGGAAGAGGAATCACAGGGCTCTTCAAGGATGCTGAAGTTCCTCTTACACATTTATTTTTCATAGTCATGGTGGATAAGTAGGTCTTAAATGACAAATCCACTCTAATATTTCAGTCTCCCTCAGCCTTTGAATCACTTCCTCTGTAGTAAACCAAGGCAGGTCCAGCATTTCCAACTTGTGCACTGTGGTCTTAGGTCCGTGTTTTAGCCAGTCAACCAAACTATTAGACTCCTTAATCTCTGAGCTGCAACATTAAATGCAGAATCTCTGCATAGTGAGACCATATCAAAAAATTTGGCTTGATCCAACTTTATGTTCCTTCTATCATCATTTCACATTCTCAATATCTGTTTCCACACATATTCCTTAGATTTCTGTGTACATTAGAAAACTCCAGTTATTCTTTTGGAGTGTAGCACACTTCCTTATGGGTTACCTTTTGTACTTTACCTTTAGGGACCTACTAGGACGTGAGTCTAATTATAGGTTTAGAAGCAAAGTGAGTTGATGATGTTAGGTTCTGAGGAGACTCAGCATTGTCTTCCATGGCAACTGCCTCAAGGGAGAGCACTGGAGTTTTTTAGGCAATTCAGGGTTAATCTCCTTAGATAAGGGTACAGAGGCTTATACCACAAGGGATTGGGAGATGACTCCCTTTCTGGAGTAGGGAGAAATCTTCCACTGGCAAAGAAGACTCATCAGAATTTAGGGGCTCAATGACCCCAGATTCATCAGGGTCTTCCTGCATGTTCCCATTATAATTTTTCAGAAGCCCATTTCTTCCCAACCAATGCCTTCACCTTTACAGTAGACACTGTGCAAGGCTGGGAGTTCAACTTGTGTTGTAATTCAGCCAGTCATAGGGTGAGGCTCTGCCTTTTAATTTTCAGCAATCTCAGCTCTGCAGCTATAAGAGATAAAGATATCTTTTAGGGCAAACATAGAAGTTTTCCAGTCATTTATGCAACGCTTGGGCTGGCAACTCAAACCCCTGAGCTCATCCTTATCTTTCTCCACCTTGTCCAGCAATAGTAGGAACAACCAGCCAATCTCATTACATTTGTTAGCTTGCCCAGAAATGTTTGAAAGTACATACACGGTTACCAAGGTCTTGGATTCTTTTTTTTTTTTTTTTTTGAGACGGAGTCTCACTCTGTCGCCCAGGCTGGAGTGCAGTGGCGCAATCTCGGCTCACTGCAAGCTCTGCCTCCCGGGTTTACGCCATTCTCCTGCCTCAGCCTCCCGAGCAGCTGGGACTACAGGCGCCCGCCATCTCGCCCGGCTAGTTTTTTGTATTTTTTTAGTAGAGACGGGGTTTCACCATGTAGACCAGGATGGTCTCGATCTCCTGACCTGGTGATCCACCCGTCTCGGCCTCCCAAAGTGCTGGGATTACAGGCTTGAGCCACCGCGCCCGGCCGCTCTTTGATTCTTATAAGTAGTTGACTAGGAGTATTCAATGGTGATATTTTGTGTATTTTTATTGCCAAATCACACCATGGACTTTCAATGCTCTCTTTACTACTGGAAATAGAATCATTAGTGTCTTTAATCAGATTAGAGATCTGATTCCAAATACCTCAAAACCAATTCAGAAAACTCATTCTTAAAATTATGTGCCTCTAGGACCACTCTTGGTAGCAAAATCTTATTAGTTAGGGTTCTCCAGAGAAACAGAACCAATAGGATATATGTGTGTGTGTGTTTGTTGATTATGAGGAATTGGCTCATATGATTATGGAGGTACAGTGCAGTTGAACAACTTGAAACTCAGTAGAATCTGTGGTGTAGTTCTAGTTCCTGAGAACCAGGAGGGCTGATAATGTAAGTTCCAGTGTAAAAGCTAGCAGGCTTGAGACCCAAGGAAGGCCAAGGTTTCAGTTCAAGTCTAAAGACAGGAAAAGTCTGATGTCTCATCTTACAGCAGTCAGGCAGCAAGAGTTCCCTCTTACCTAGTGTTTTTGTTCTACTCAGGCCTACAATTGACTGGATGAGGCCTACCCACATTAGGGGGGCCAATGCCCTTTACTGAATCTACTGATTCAGATGTTATTCTCACTGAGAAACACTCTCACAGATAAATAGAGAATAGTGTTTGACTATATGCGTGGGCACCCTGTGACCCAGTCTAGTTGACATATAAAATTAACCAGTATCGGTGGGCTTTTACAGAATCAATGCTTTACAGTTTATATTGACTGTTTATTCACAGCTCTGAGACAACTTATTTTTGTAACAATTTTGTAGGTGAGGAAACTAGGTCCAGAGGGATACTCAATGAGTATGAGCCAAGTCCAGAGCCTAAGGATTACTGACATTAAATTCAGCCTGTTCTACCACTTTATAATATAGATGTAGAGGTGGCAATTTGGATATAGTGGCTTAGAAACTAGGCTTTGAAATTATTCTGCATGGATTTGAATGTCACCTCATCTACTTATTAGTCGTGGGGCCTTGGGAAAGTTACTTAGATTTTTTTTTAAACATTTGTTTCCAAACCTTTACATTGGAATTTATCTAAAATTCGTATGGAAGATAAAGAGTAAAAACGAGGCAAGACTATTTCAAAGATGTCAGCAATAGGGAGGGATTAATTCTGCCTGATATTAAGACTACTTATGAAATTATGGCATTAAAATGATACAGTGTCAGCCTAGAGATAGACCAATAAAAGCAGACTAGGAAAGCAGAACGCAGAGCCTAGAAACAGACCTAGAACATGTGGGAATGTGCAGTAAGTCAAAGGCAGCATTAAAATCAGTGGCGAACACATATATGGATTAATCAATAAAGGGGGCTCAGATAATTGATTGTTCATATTGAATAAGATAAAATTAGATAACTACCATATGTAAAGATACATTCAGATGTACTAACACCTGAATGTAGAAAGGAAATTATTTTCCTGGAAAGGAAAATATAGAAAAATATGATAATTGGGTAGGACAAGATTTCTTATACAAAGCAAAAAAAAAAAAGACACACACATACACACACAGAAAAAGGAAGGATTAATGCATCCATGGACATTAAAAATAAAGCAAAAACCAAACAAAACTTCCGTTCAACAAATGATACTGTGAGCAAAGACAAGCTCACGCTAAGATATTTGTAATGCATATAATCAACAGAAAAATGCAATCTATTAATAGAATATATATAAAAGTCACAAATTAGTAAGAAAAAGGCAAACAACGCAATAGAAAGTAGGTAAATGTTATAAACTGGCAATTTAGGAATGAGAAGTCTGAATAGTCAAAGCACATATGAAAAATATTGAAACACATTTGTAATTGGGCTTATGAAAATTGAAACATTCATAAGCAACTATTTCACAACCATCAGATTGCCCCCAAATTAAGAAATTAGATAATACCAAGTGTTGGCAAAAGAATGTGGAGAAACAGTCACTTGTATACTTTGCTGATGGAAGTGTAAACAGGTATAACTCATTTGGAGAAAGAAAATAGAAATATATAACAAAGCTGAAGATGAACATATTCTATTTTCATACTCTACACCAGGGGTCAGCAAACTGTGGCCTTCAGGCCAAATCTGGCCCATGACCTGTTTTTGTAAATCTGCTCTTATAAAAACCCAGCTGCGTGCATGCTTATTCATTTACACAATGTTGATGACTCTTTTCCTGCTACATGACAGAGTAATGGCAACAGAGACCATATGGCCCACAAAGCCTGAACTATTTGCTACCTGGCTCTTTATAGAAAAAGGTTTCTGATTCCTGCCCTTGATTTTAGAGAAACTCTCATATGCATACACACTGAAAAATGCACAAGGATATTCTTTGCTACTGTTTTTGATAAAAAAAGGATATATCCTTTTTTTCACCAATAGAAGAAGTAATAAATGAAATGTGTTATTTTTTCTATGCAGTAGAGCACTATATAGTAATTAAAATAACTAGACATGTATGAAATGACTTGTATAGATATCAACATGGATAAATTTCAACATATTGGTAAGTGGAAAAAATATACCCAGTATTACAACTACCTTGTTCTTCTCCTCCTTGGTCTCATGAAATAATTGTTTTACACAGTGGTTGTCAGTGGATTGGAATCATTATTTATATCTAGATGGGGAATGATCACTATCGTGAATGTCACTATAAATGGAACAACAACATATTGGGTAACTCCTGATGTAATGCATTTATAAAATATACTTTGTCTATGAAAAGTTTTTGAAAAAAAATGAAACTCTAACCAAGCTTCTAGAGTTAACTACACTACAGAGGAGCAAAGGGACACATTTGGGATGTGGGGCATTATGCAGGAATATTATGGGGATTTTGCAAATCACAGGGAAATGCTAAAGGGAAAAAAGTGTGTGCATGTGTGTGTGTGTGCTTGTGTGTGTGTACATGTGTGCTCCTTTAGGTTAAAAGATACTCAGACCTAAACAAATGTAGTGTATTACAATGTTTATACCTTGATTCAAACAATTCAACTGTGAAAGAAATTTTTAAGACAATTAGGGAAATTGGTTTGTAGTATGGGTTGATATCAAAGAATTATTGATAATTTTCTTAGGTGTGATAATGTGATTGTATTTATGTTCAGATTTTCAGAGAAATGCATACTGCATACAATATGTAGCAGTGAAATTATACAATGTAATTTTTTTGAAGAAGAGATTTTATTTATTTATTAATTATTTTTCTTCCAACGTTTATTTTAGATGCAGGGGATATATGTGCAGGTTTGACAAGGATAAATTGTGTGTCACTAGGGTTTGGTGTACAAATGATTTTATTACCCAGGTAGTGAGCATAGTACCCAATAGGTAGTTTTCTATCCTCTCCCTCCTACCCTCTACCCTCAAGTAAGCCCTGGTGTCTATTGTTTCCCTTTTTATGTCCCTGTGTGCTCAATGTTTAGCTCCAACTTCTAAGCAAGAACATGCAGTATTTGGTTTTTAGTTCCTGCATTAATTTTCTTAGGATAATGGCCTCCAGCTGCATCTGTTTTGCTGCAAGGGACATGATTTTATTCTTTTTTTATTGCTGTGTAGTATTCCATGGTGTATATGTACCACATTTTCTTTATCCAGTCCGCCATTGACAGGCATGTAGGTTGATTCTATGTCTTTGCTATTGTGAAAAGTGCTGTGATGAACAGACAAGTGCATGTATCTTTATGATAGAACGATTTATATTCCTTTGGGCATATACCCAATAATGAGATTGCTGGGTCAAATGTATGTAATTTATTTAAAAATACTTCAGTCAAAAAAAAAAAAACCAGAAAACAAAAAACAAAACAAAACAAAAAAACCCATGAAAAAACAAGAGCTGGTTAAGCAAATGTGGCAAAGTTTTGATAATTATTGAATTTGGGTGATGAATTTACAGAAGTTTGCTGTGTTACTCTCTCTACTTTTTTAATACTTGAAAATTTTCATAATAAAAAAGAATCTTTTCAGAATTTGACCATTTTCTCACTCATCACACTATTACTATCCTGGTTCAAGCCATCACCTTTTTTTTTTTTTTTTTTTTTTTTTTTAGGATTTAAGTTTTATTCAGGTTTCACTTTATATTATATTTTAGTGTTGTTTGAGTTATTTACTTGAAAATGTCTGATACTATTTTTTCTTATTTATATTTGCATATATTTTCATGAATTTTTATGTAACTTCAAAGCAACCATTTTCAAGACTTAATTTTTTTAAAGAATAGTTTTAGGTTCACAGCATAATTGAGAATAACGTATCAAGGTTTTCCATTATCTCCTTCTCCCACCACTGCACAGTCTCCCCAACTATCAACATCCCCCACTAGAGCGGGTACATTTGTTACAATTGATAAACATGTATTAATACATCAGTATCACCAAAAGTCCATAGTTTATATTAGGATTCACTCTTGGTGTTGCACATTTTATGGGTTTTGACAAATGTATAATGACATGTATCCACCATTATAATATCATACAGAGTATTTTCACTGCCCAAAAAAATCCTTTGTGCTTAACCAATCTCTGGCGACCACTGGTCTTCTCATTGGCTCCATAGTTTTGCATTTTCCAGGATATCACAAACTTGGAATCACATAGTATGGAATCTTTTCAGATTGGCTTTCTTCACCTATTAATATATATCTTAAGATTTTTTAAAATTATACTTTATGTTGTAGGGTACATGTGCACAACCTGCAGGTTTGTTACATATGTATACATGTGCCATGTTGGTGTGCTGCACCCATTAACTCATCATTTACATTAGGTATAACTCCTAATGCTAACCCTCTCTGCTCCCCCCACCCCATGACAGTCCCCAGTGTACGATGTTCCCCTTCCTGTGTCCAAGTGTTCTCATTGTTCAATTCCCACTTATGAGTGAGAACATGCGGTGTTTGGTTTTCTGTGCTTGCGACAGTTTGCTCAGAATCAAACCATCACCATCTTTCTATTGCAATCATCTTCTAATGTGTTTCCCTACTTCCACCGTTACCTTCATATAGGCCAATCCCAACATAGCAACCAGAGTGATTCTTTTAAAATGTAAGTCAGACCATGGCACTCTGTGCAAAACCCTCTTTCAGTCTTTTTGATGTAGGCGTTAAGGCTATGGACTTTCCTCTTTGCACTGCTTGTGCTGTATCCCAGAGGTTTTGATAGGTTGTGTCATTATTGTCATTCAGTTTGAAGAATTTTCTTTTTTTGGAGATGGAGTCTTGCTCTGTTGCCCAGGCTGGAGTGCAGTGGTGCGATCTCGGCTCACTGCAGGCTCCACCTCCCAGGTTCATGCCATTCTCCTGCCTCAGCCTCCCAAGTAGCCGGGACTGTGGGCGCCTGCCACCACGCCTGGCTAATTTTTTGTATTTTTAGTAGATACGGGGTTTCACCATGTTAGCCAGGATGGTCTCAATCTCCTGACCTCATGATCCGTGCACCTCTGCCTCCCAAAGTGCTAGGATTACAGGTGTGAGTCATCCTGCCCATCCCAGTTTGAAGAATTTTTAAATTTCCATCTTCATTTTGTTTTTGACCCAATGCTCATTCAGGAGCAGATTATTTAATTTCCATGTAATTGCATAGTTTTGAAGGCTTCTTTTGGAGTTGATTTCCAGTTTTATTCCACTGTGGTCTGAGAGAGTGCTTGATATAATTTCAATTTTCTTAAATGTACTGAGGCTCATTTTATGGCCTATCATATGGTCTATCTTGGAGAAAGTTCCATACACTGTTGAATAGAATGTGTATTCTGTGGTTGTTGGATAAAATGTTCTGTATATATCTGGTAAGTCCATTTGTTCCATGGTGTAGTTTAAATCCATTGTTTCTTTGTGAACTTTCTGTCTTGATGACCTGTCTAGTGCTGTCGGTGGAGTATTGAAGTCTTCCACTATTATTGTGTTGCTGTCAATCTCATTTCTTAGGTCTATTAGTAATTGTTTTATAAATTTGGGAACTCCAGTGTTAGGTGCATATATGTTTAGGACTGTGATATTTTGCTGTTGGACAGAGCCTTTTACCATTATATAATGTCCTTCTTTGTTTCTTTTAACTGCTGTTACTTTAAAATTTGTTTTTTTCTGATATACGAATAGCTACCCCTGCTCGCTTTTGGCGTCCGTTTGCATGAAATGACTTTTTCCACCCCTTTTAAGTTTATGTGAGTCCTTATGTGTTAGATGAGTTTCCTGAAGGCAGCAGATAGTTGGTTGGTGAGTTCTTACTCATTCTGCAGTTCTGTGTCTTTTAAGTGGAGGATTTAGGCCATTTACATTCAATGTTAGTATTGAGATGTGAGGTATCATTGCATTCATCATGCTATTTGTTGCCTGTGTACTTTGATTCTTTTGTTTCTTGTTTCTGCTTTTTAACTTGAATTTTGGTTTTATAGGTCCCGTGTGATTTATGCTTTAAAGAGGTTCTGTTGTGATATGTTTCCAGGACTTGTTTCTGGATTTAGAGCTTCTTTTAGCAGTTCTTGTAGTGGTGGCTTGGTAGTGGTGAATTCTCTCAGCATTTGTTTGTCTGAAAAAGACTGTATGTTTCCTTCATATATGATGCTTAGCTTCACTGGATACACAATTCTTGGCCAATAATTGTTTTGTTTGAGAAGTTTGGAGATAGGGCCCCAATCCCTTCTAGCTTGTAGGTTTTCTGCTGAGAAATCTGCAGGAAACTTCTCCTTCAAACAGACCTTCACTTTCTCCAGGAGAGGTGTGTGTTCGGGAGAGGAGGATCCCTTTTCCACTTCTGCAGTTGGGGCACTCACAGTGTTTGGGTGTCTCCTGGGTCCTGCAGGAGCAGTGTGCTTCCTTCAGAGGGTCTGTGGGCCCTCTCAGGATTGCTGGTTTGTTCTTGTAGTCAATCTGGAGCTACAATCCACAATGTGAGCGTCCACACGCTGCTCTGTCTGTCCAAGTCAGAGCTGCAATCTAGTCCTGCCTCCCGTCTGCCATGATGATCCTGCACTGCATACTATATATTTTACTTATTTATTCTTCCATTGACTGCCTTCACCCTCAAGAATAAGAAGAGAGCTTTTTGTCTATTTTGTTCTTTGCTTTAGACTTAGTGCCTAGAACAGAACCTGGCACCTATGAGATAGTCAATAATTAAAAAAATCTTGTTGATTGAATCTCACTTATTTCTCATCGTTAATGAAAGATAGTATTGCAGAAGGCAAGAAAAGGGGTCTTAACTCACAGAGGCTTGGTTTGAATTTCAGATCTGCCATTTGCTAGCTATCTATGAGGCACTGGGTGAGCCATTCGTGCTCTCTTAACCTCAGTTTGTTCACCTCTGAAGTGAAGAGAACATTTATCCCTTGTGCTGTACATGATTTTGCTATTAGGATCAAAATGAAAATTACTATTCAAATGTGAAGAATTATTACTAATAGTTAATGGTAATACTTACCATTTACTGAACACATAATATGCTCCAGGCACTGTGTTGATAGTTTAATATATAAAGTATATGTATAAAATTTCATTTAATCATCACAATAACCATACGAGCTAACTTAAAATTTAATTTTACAGATGAAGACACTGAGGCTCACGGATGTTAAAATGGCTTGTCCAAGGTCACTAACACAGTAAGCGGCAGGTCAGATATTTTACTTCAGGCCTCTCTAAATCTTCCGTGTTGTAGAGCTAGGTTTTTAATGGCTTTGAAAGTCATACATTTCTTCTTTAGCTAGTATGCTGCTGCTGTTTAACTCTTAATTTTACTCAAAACAATGTAAGAGTCTTAGACATCATTAAAATGACAATGCCATTTTCTTAGTGCCACAGAACTAGCTCTTGAGTATGAACATTTGAAGAAAAGAAGGGGGTCAAAGATGAAATAGTGACAAATCTTCTTTTGGATAATTCTTTTTAGACTATATTTAAATATGCCCTAATGGCAAGGACAGAAGAAAATTCAGGGCCAGAAGTGCTGCTTTAAAAAGAAATATTCTCTTCTAGGAAATGCCATGATGGTCCTCAGTTTGTAAGAACCAGAGTTCAGTTTTAAGGGTGCAAGTAGATTGTGAAGTTCGGGAAGTATCAGTGTCTTAGATGTTACCATAGCCAAACACTGTTGTTTATGGAAACCTGGTTCCCACCCCAGCTTTACCTCTGCCTATCATGTGGCTAAAGCTATTGCAGATGATCAGAAATTTGAAACAGAGACTGCCATACCCAGGGAGGTCTCATGTTTTCCTTGTCAAAATACTCTCTATTGGAGTATACATGTGGTTATCTTGTTCAATAAAGAAAACAAATCAAATCAACCTTCTGCCAAGAGCAATCATTATGCTTCCTGCCCCAGGTGGGTGGGAAAGGAGAAAATGACAGTGTCAAGAGAAGAACCATGGATGGAATGGGCCGGAGTCCGCAGACATAGGATTACAGGCTACCTTTACCCAATTCAAATTACTTTGGCAAAAGGAGGAATACATTAGAAGACACATGTGTGCAGAAGAGGAGTGGGACTGAAGCCATGGCTCAGAAACCAGAACTAGGACCTTCAACACCATCAGGACGTGCATTTCTGCATCTCTCAGATTGACTTCCTCCACATAGCTGGAGGTGTGGCCCCTGGCATCAATAGAAAAGTGGCTACATAACTTATAAGTACATCCATTTGATGAAACACTATGCATGTGTACTAATATGGAAAGACCGCCAATATGTTTTTAAATGAAAAAGAAAGTTGCAAAAACAATGAATAAAACATAATCTCATTTATGTAAAAGAAAAAACAAACTCTGCATATGTGAAGAAATATATTGAAAAGGACTGGAAGAATAGACTTTATAAGTAGTGGCCAATGTTGGGGAGGGAAGTAAAAAACAGATGGAAACTTGGAGGTCCTTTATATTTTATTCTGTGTAGTCATGTAGTGCCTGAATTTTTACAAGGATGTGTCCACATACTACTTACATAATAAAAAGCAAACAGAACAAAACCCAAAGCATCCCCCAGGGGACCCACTGGGCTGGGATGAAATTTCTCTAGGTCTCTGACTGTGTCATTTAAAACCTTGTGCATCCTTTATGAGCTGGGTCTGACCCCATTCAGTTTAGAGCAAAGTTCTTATAAAACATCCAGGGATCCATCCCTTCTAAGTATCTACTACATGCATAAATATATGTGGCAAATGACATACCAAAAAAGTGTAAGTAAAGGTCTCTGCTCTCAAAGAGAATATAATTGGAAAGGCAAATACATAAGTTAAATATTAATAAACTCTGTGGAGTTCTTAGTACTGGAACTTTACCAGCCTTAGTTTTGCACTGTGTAAAATGTGGACTAGATGGTCTCTGAGGGGTCTTAGTTTGAGTATTTTGAAATTCTGTGATTATGTTGTAGGCTGTTCAAGAATTTTTTTTTTTTTAGAATCACAAGGAAACATGGCTAGTATCAGACTCCAAATCACAGGGAAAAAGATGTTAGAAGTCAGCCAGGATGGAATTCAATATCACTTTGGGTCACTTGGAAAATACTTCTGTAAACATAGAAGACACATACATTCTCTTTAAATATAAGACTAAGAAAGGTGACTGGATAATTACATTGCTGTATAATCCTCTGCCTAAGAGCTGCAAGTACCAGTGGAGAAAGAAAAGGAACAGAAAGCTAATCGGTGAACTCTGGAAAGCTTGCACACAACCGAGGCAAATGGTTTCTCTCCTCAGAATGGGACTCTCAATCCTTGGCTAAACAGTCAAACAAACACTCAAGAGAAACTCAAAACCAGTTGCAAGGTAAAAGGTGGAAAAGGCTTTTTGCCCACTCAACTGAGCGTAAAGCCTTCGGAGAAGTGCTTCAGGGCTTACAGATGGGACAAAGGTAACCGAGGGAGCTGTGTTGGAGAGAATTAAAAGCAAAGGCATAGAGTAATCAGGTTTCAACAAGGCAGTCTTTATTGTTGAAAAGCCACTCTGAGCAAAATCCTGCTTTTTACTTCAGCGGGAAGCTCCAGGAAATGAACAGGACTAGCAAATGTTAATGTTGAATACTCTCCACACACATCACCTTTCCATTCCCTTCTTTTAATCTGCAAGAAATATGTTAAAACACCAAAATAATGTCCTCCTTCCCCATTATAAAGCAGCACAAACAAGAAGAACTATCTTTGGAAGACTGACAGGATAGCAAAGGAGATAAAATTTAAAATCAGGCAAGCCTGGTGTGTTGCCTTGAGCACATAACTTAACCTCTCTGAGTCTCAGTTTTCCCATCTGTAAAATGGAGATAAGGGTACCTACCTTAAGGGGTTGTCGTAACGATTAAATCGGATAATTGACAAGTGTTTAGTACAAGATCTGAGATACTGAATAAACACTTAGTAAACAGTAGATATTATTGTCATTATTATTAGTTTTATTTTAAAATCTGCTTTGGTGCAAAAATACAAGATAACTTTGCTTTAGCTATTATAGACAGTAAGTTTTGATTCCTTTACTCTGTGATTCGGGGAATCTCTACATATAGCTACAAAGTCACCCAGGGAAGGACAAGCTCATGCAGGGCTCTTTCCTGCCCACTGGCCTCATTTAAATGCAGCCATCCTTCAGGCCTTTGGCTAAGCTTCCAAGGACCCTCCGGGCCAAGGTATGTTACCCCTTTTGCATTCTGAATTGCTTACCACAATTGTAATTAGGTGGTTATTTATGTAATTATTGTCTATTTTATCAACTGCTTAATTTTCAAAAAGTTAAAAATGATTTTCATCCAAATGTGCAGTGAGTGCATGCCAAAGACTGATCTAACCCAGGAAACTAGAAGCATAATTAGGCTGGTTCAAAGAGCACTTGTCAGTTGTGGAAGGTATGTTGAAGCAGGTTTGCTACATTATAGACAAAAATCCTACTCCTGTTTCCTGATATGTTCTAGAGGCAAAAAAATTATAACTTTTGGGGTTGTCTTTTGTATTTCACTAGACAAAAGTCTACAAAGTAATGTATAACTTCACAGAGGCTCCACTTTAATCAATGGTAAATAGTGAATCAAATAAAGATACATTCTGCTAGATAATGAAATAAGCACTGGAGTAGGGGCAGGGACTATTAGGTGAAGTTTTGGTATGACTTTGAAAAGACATGCAGTCCTCTTTTGGTCTTATTTCCAAGACTTGAATACTTGTTCTTAATAAATGTCTACTTCCTCCTGTAGAATGTAAGCTCCACGATGCTGGGGTCTATGTGATCTTATAGTCCCAAGCCCTGCACGGTGCCTGGCATGATTGTCTAAACCAGGGTGTCCAATCTTTTGGCTTCCCTGTGCCACATTGGTAGAAGGATAATTATCTTTGGCCACACACGAAATACACGAACACTAATGATAGCTGATGAGATTAAAAAAAAAAATCGCAGAAAAAACTCATGATGTTTTAAGAAAGTTTATGAATTTGTGTTGGGCCACATTCAAAGCTGTCCTGGGCTGCAGGTTGGATAAGCTTGGAGCTTGGTAAACCAAGCCTTCTGGGTCTGGGGTAAGGTCTGTGATGTTTTTGTTGCAATGTCTTGCACTCTGTGTCCTTCAGGGTGCTCCTTGTTCCCTCTTGGAGCCAGTCCCTGCTGCAGAATTTGTTCTGTAAACTTATACCTTGTATCCTAGATTTTATTTTCAATTTTTAAAGTTCACAAGTGAATTGAGCTATCACTTAATTTTTTTGTTAGTGTCTTTAGGTTTTGTGATCAAAACCACATTTACCTCATAAAAATCAATTGAGTTACATGCTGTTCTATTTTGGAATAGTTTTGGTAATAACAAAGGAGTAAATTGTTTTTAGAAAATTTAAGAAAATACTTAAGTGACTTCATTAGTACCATTTTGAAGGGGGGCATAAACTTTTTATAACTGTTTCTACTTCTGTGATTAGTTTATTTGTGCATTTGTATTCTCTGTTTTGCTGTGACTCATTTTAGTGTTTAATACTTTAGCAGCTATCCATAGAGTGTTGATAATGATAATTATTCATACATAGTTTAGAATATTATCATCCCTGCTTAAAATAGGTGTTTCTTTCCATTGCTGATATCTTATTTCTCTCCCTGCATTTTATTATTTTTGATAAATTTGCCAATTCTCCCTTTTTAAATTTATCTCCCCATATTTTACTATTTTTAATAAATTTGCCAATTCTCCTTTTTTTGTTAATTGGAACATGTCCCCAACTTTATTAATTTTTAAAAAGCCAACTATTAATTTGATTTACCAACTCAATTTTTTTTTCTTTTTTTTTTCAAGACAGAGTCTCTTGCTGTGTTGCCCAGGCTGGAGTGCAGTGCAGTGATCTCTGCTCCCTGCAGCTTCTGGCTCCCGGGTTCTAGCGATTCTCCTGCCTCAGCCTCCTGAGTAGCTGGGACTACAGGCGTGCACCTCCATGCCTGGCCAATTTTTGTATTTTTAGTGGAGACAGGGTTTCACCATGTTGGGCAAGCTGGTCTTGAACTTCTGGCCTCAAGTGATCTGCCTGCCTCTGCCTCCCAAAGTGTTGGGATTATAGGCGTGAGTCATTGCACCCGGCCTCAACTCAACTTTAAAAGCATTTTGTTCATTTATGTTGTTAGTTTTATTATTTTCATTTTACTATTTTCTTTAGACTTTTCACTTTAGCCTCTTAACAGATAAAGGCTTTGCTTTTATAGTGTTTTTTTTTCTTCCTTAATTTGAAAAAATGAGTGTTCTTCTAAGCACTGCTATGGGAGTACTCCATCAATTTTAATACAGAAATGTCATTTCAAAATATTCTGTAGTATAGGGATTTTTTTCTTTTTTCTTTTCTTTTTTGATTCATTCAAATATTTATTGATCAGCCACGGAGACCCAAAGGTGATTAAAACATGGTCAGAGAGGTGAGGCAAATGTGCAAGTAACAGAAAGCAAGGGGCTAGGTTCACAGAATCACAGCTGTCAAAAGAAAGTGCTTTAGGACATCAAGAGTGAGTTTGTTTCCAGCCTGGAAGGAGCATGACTGGCATATCAGGAAAGGGGATTCGGATTAAAACAGAAGACTTCAGTCTGGATGGCTGATGATACTCAACATGGACTATATTTGTCTGTTTCCCCTGTCCCCATCTTCGGACTTAATTTTGCAGTATTGTCCAGGGCTGTTCAATGTGCTTTTTCTATACTTGCTTGCATTTTAGCTTTAATGTCTTCTTTAGAACTAGGTCCTTTTTGGATTTTTAGGAGTTTTTTCCTGTTTTTTGAAGTATTCATGACCTTTTGATCTTGGTCTTGATAGTTTTGAGTCTTTTCCATTCTGGTTTGATTTTGGTGCATTTTTGGCTGGAGTGTCTTATATGGATTTCTTCACTGGAGCTTTTTCTTCAGTTTCCTCATCATCAAAATTAGCAGCAGCAGCAGCAGCAGCAGCAGCAAGTTTTACATTTTTCTGTGGAAACTTGCCTCTATCTCCAGGGGAGGATTGCCTTCCAGACACATTAAATACCTAAGTTTCACATCCCCCTCCTCTTCATCTTCTCACTCTTCCTCTTCTTCCATAGCTGCTAAGTGCTGCCCACTAATATGCACTGGCCTTGATCCACACTCCAACTGTAATCCCATGGCTGATGGGATTTCAAAGCCCCCAAGGGAAACCGTTGGCTCTACTGACATTTTCAAAGTTGCCAGTGTTACTTCAGTAGGACTGCCTTCATAATTAATTGCCTCTGCTTCAACAATGTGCAATTCATCTTTTACACAGCCCTTAAACTGACCGTTCTTAAAGATAACTGGAGCTCATTTTCATCGTTATCCACCCTAAACTGATCATCTTTGTCGGCCTTTAGTTCACAACCAAAAGATGATTCTGGGGCCACAGGGGGCTTGTCTCCATGTCCTTTGAATCTTGCATGGGGTGGTGACGTACACTTCGGTGAGAGAGAAGGCAGACGGAGATAAACAACTACTGCTCCAGAGAACAGCTGCGCAGGACGGAATCACACCAGGCACAGAATTATTTTCTTGATGTAGGAAGTATTCAGGCACTTAACATTTTTTTACATGATGTGGAGATTTTATATTCTGTGTGCATTGAAAAACTCTAGTTTACTCAGATATGATTTATATACAATAAAAATTTACCTCTTCTAACCAAAGAGTTTAATGAGGTTTTACAAATGTGTAAAATTGTGTGGCAACTGGCTGGGCATGGTGGCTCACATCTGTAATTCCAGCACTTAGGGAGGCCAAGGTGGGCGAATCACAAGGTTGGGAGATCAACACCATCCTGGCCAACGTGGTGAAACCCCGTCTCTACTAAAAATACAAAAATTAGCCAGGTGTGGTGGTGCGCCCCTGTAATCCCAGCTACTCAGGAGACTGAGGCTGGAGAATCACTTGAACCCAGAAGGCAGAGGTTGTAGTGAGCTGAGATGATGCCACTGTACTCCAGCTTGGGCGACAGAGCGAGACTGTATCTCAAAGAAAAAAAAAAAGACAAAAATTAGCCGGGCATGGCAGCGCACACCTGTAGTCCCAGCTACTTGGGAGGCTGAGGCAAGAGAATTGCTTGAACCTAGGAAGTAGAGGCTGCAGTGAGCCAAGGCACGCCACTGCATTCTAGTCTGGGTGACAGAGTGAGACTCCGTCTCAAAAAAAAAAAAAAAGAAAATTTCGTGGCAACCACCACCATCAAGATGTAGAACGCTTACATCTCTATATGAAGTTCCTTATGCCCCTTGGCAGTCAACCTCCTCTCCTACACCTGGCTCCTGGCATCGCTGGTCTGATTTCTGTCCCTATAGTTTTTACCATTTATGGCAAGTCATAGAAATGCAATCTTACAGTATGTAGTCATTTGCATCTGGCTTCTTTTGCTCAAAATCAGATTTTTTAGATCCATTCATGTGTTGCATGTATCACGTAATGCTCTTTTTTTTTTTTTTTTTTTTTTAATTGTTGCATAGTATGCCATCGTGTAGACACACCACAGTTTCTTATCCATTCAGTTAGTGAACATTTGGGTTGTTTTCAGTTTTTGGCTATTATAAATAAAGCTGACATAAATCTGATTGAAATTTTAGTTTTTAATTTTATTGTTTTAATATTGTGAAATATTAGACTTTCTGACTTCTTTTTGTCTACCTTCATCCATAATATGGTAAATTTGTATACATCCTTATATTCTTAAAAATGAAGTATAGTCTACCTTTTGCCTCTCTCCATTGTCTAACTGATTGATTCTCTTGATCAACTCTGTAATGTCTTCTATTATTTTATTATTGATTATTAACTTTCTGATTATTTCATATTGAGAGGCAACTGTGGTTATGAGAATGGGCTGTGGAGTTAGACAGACTTGAGTCTCAGTTGTAGCTTCACCTATTACTAGCTGAGTTTTCTTGGCAAAGTCACTTAACTTTTTAAGGTCTTAGTTTCCTATCTGTGAAATAGGGAGAATGATAATAACAATACCTACTGCATGGAGTTGTGAGGATTAAATGAGACGATGTACGTAAAGTGCTCAGAGCGGTACCGGGCAGATGGAAAAATCTCAAAAACTGGTACATTTGGCTATTTTTATATTGGAATAGTTAGATCTATAATTTCAATCTATTCCTGTTTTTCTTGAATTTCAGATATTCATTTAATTGTATATGTTATGTTCATCTGTTGTTTGGGGCATATAATTCAGAATTGTTGAATTTTTCTTTTTTTAATTTACAGTTTACTATGCTTATTTAATGATGATTTCATCTCTCAATGCTTCTTTCTCTCTCTTCCTTCCTTCCTTCCTTCCTTTTTTTTTTTTTTTTTGAGATGGAGTCTCGCTCTGTCACTAGGCTGCAGTGCAATGGTGTGATCTTGGCTTACTGCAAGCTCCGCCTCCCAGGTTCATGCCAGTCTCCTGCCTCAGCCTCTCAAGTAGCTGGGACCACAGGCGCCCGCCACCACACCCAGCTAATGTTTTGTATTTTTAGTAGAGACGGGGTTTCACCGTGTTAGTCAGGATGGTCTCGATCTCCTGATCTCATGATCCACCTGCCTTGGCCTCCCAAAGTGCTGGGATTACAGGCATGAACCACTGTGCTCGGCTTTTTTTTTTTTTTCAGACAGTGTCTCTTTCTGTTGCCCAGGCTGGAGTGCAGTGGCACAATCATGGCTCACTGCAGCCTCCAGCTCCTGGGCTCAAGCAAACCTCCTGCCTCAGCCCCCCAAGTAGCTGGGATTATAGGCATATACTACCACATCTGGTTAATTAATTTTTTTTTTTTTGTAGTGATGGGGTCTGCCTATGTTGCCCAGACTGGTCTTGAACTTCTGGGCTCAAGTGATCCTTTCACCTCAGCTTCCAAAAGTGCAGGGATCACAGGCATGAGCCACCGGTCCCGGCATCTCAATGCTTTCTACTATGATACTGGTGTTAACCATTAGGTACTTTTTAGGATTATGATTATTATTTTTATGCTTGTTACCAATATGCTTTTATAACTCTACTTTTATAATGTTCTTACAGTTTTGGGGCCTCCTAAGTCAGATGCCCACATGGGCCACACAGACAGTACATATGTGAGTAGTAGGCTGAGGGAAAGGTAGTCAATGAATGGCTGATGGCCCCAGTTCCCAGTGCAGCTCTGGACTCACTGCATTGCCTTTTAAAGCATCATGACTGTTGTCCACAGGCTGGCTGCATTTGCCACAACATGCCAATCTCTGCACCTGCCATAGATTTCCCCCTAATTTTTGTCTGTAAATTAAAAAAAAAAAAAATTGTACTTTGGTTGTGTCTGTTTTCACCAGCCAATTGTTGAGTTTATTATATCATACAGCCCACATTTTATGTGGGAGTATGATTGCTTATTGTTATAATTAACCAGTTTGTACTATCTACCAACTGTCACTAAATTTAGCTTAACTGTTGTTAGCGTTTAGTTTTACTTCTACCTTATGTGTTTTCTGTAGTGTGTTTTCTTTAAAATTATCAATATACCCTTTAACATTTTAAAATTTCACTAATAATATGAGAATATGTTATGATTGTAAGAGATTCAGTACAGAAACTGCAGAGCCTAGAGCATGAATCATGAAAGCACCTCTCTTATTTCCTGTCCTCCACCCATTCTCACTTCCTTCCAAAGGGAAAAAATCACTGTCAACAACGTGGAATATATTTCTGCTTCTCTCTTCTATACATTCCAAGTACATTTATATAAAACTGTATCTACATGTATAGATATCTTTAACGAATAAATGATATATTCTATATACTGTTCTATGATATACTTTTTAAAAATGCCTAAAATTATGTCTTATGTTGTATACAACTCATCCTCTATAGAAGATGTGCAGTATTTCACAATATAAATGTCCCAAAATTTATTTTGTTTGTATGAGAATTTACACGGTCCCCAATTTTCTGGTATTACAAATGATGCAATAGCCAGTCTTGTGCATGCCTCTTTATATAGGAGGAACAGGTACCTGTAAGTGGAAATGTTTAGTCACGTGGCGTGCATATACTTAAGTCCACTGGTAAATACTGCCAGATTACTCTTCAAGAAGGCTGAGTCCTTTGGGGTAGCCACCAACAGCATGTGAGAGTATAGATTTCTCACGCACTCCTAAAACATTAATCTTTTTGATCTTTATGATTTTGCCAATATCATATGGGTAAAAAAATGGTAAACTAAATGATTTAGTTTACCTTAGTCTTCCCCTAAATATTAGTAGTTTGATCATTTTGCATGTTTAATGGTTTTCCTGGGGCTTACATTATATAGTTTTTCTTTAAACATTTTCAAGTATAATTTACAATAGGACAGAGCATTGATCTTAAGTGTCTACCTTAGTACATTTTCACAACTGAATACACCCCTCTAACCATCACCCAGATGAAGAAACTAAATATTAGTAGCATCCGGCTTGTGCACTCTCCCAGCCATCATCCCTTTCAAGCATTGCTTTTTTTGTATTTTATATAAATAAAATTATACAATATGGCTTCTTTTATTTAACATTATATTTGAGATATTCCTCCATGTCATTTCATGTAGTTGTAGGCAATTTCTGCTCATTGCTGTCTAGTATTCTACGTGTAAATATATCATAATTTCCTTATCTATTCTTTTTCTCTTTTGTAGAGAGGGAAGGTTTCACTATGTTGCTCAGGCTGGCCTTGAACTACTGGCCTCAAGTGATCCTCCCACCTCAGCCTCCCAAAGCACTGGGATTACAGGCATGAACCACTGCACCCAGCCATTTCCTTATCTATTCTAGTGTTGATGGACATTTATGTTGTGTCTAGTGATTTGTTTTTTCTAAGACCAGCCCAGAGGGCACACAAGAACCAGCAAGTAGGCAAGGGTAACAGCAAAACTGCACATTTATTTTGGTAACCTAAGGTGTCGGGGAGAAGTCTGTCCACCTCCGGTGAAGGAGGCCGGCAGAGTCCCCCGTGGGGCTCTCCGACGGAGTTCCCACAGTCCGGACATCCCGACAGGAGTGGGGCTGTGAGAAGGCCGGGTGGCTCACTGGCCAAGAGTGGCTTTTCTAGGAGTGGGAGGGCAATAGGCGGGGCACGGACGTGTTGGGGGGGGCGTTCCGCAGGTGCGACCAGGTAAATCTTGGTCTCTTCGGATTGACGTCACCTGGCGCATGCCCAGTTGATCTGCACCTTCCCGGGCGCGGGCTGCATTTTCGCGCCGGAAGAGTTGGTGGTGAAGAAGAACCCGGAAGTGCACCATCTTGCCTCCGTTCGTCCAAACATCTAGGTTTTGGCTATTGTGACTACTGTTGCTATGAACCACAAGGTATAGGTTTTTGGGTAAAGTAAATTTTTGTTTCTTATGGGTACTTTGGAGTGAAATTACTAGGTCATTTGTTAAGTGTGCGTTTAACTTTATAAGAAACTGTCAAACTGTTTTCCAAAGTATCTTTACCATTTTTTCACTCCCCTCTTCACTGAATGGGTTCCAGTTGCACTACATCTACTCAACATCTGGTGTTGTATTTTGTATTTTGTTCCTCTAATCAAGTGTACAGTGGCATCTTCCTGTGATTTTAATGTGCATTTCTCTAATGTTGAATGATGTAGAACATTTTTTCATGTGCCTGTTTACCATCTGCATACCCTCTTTGGTGGAGTATTTGTTAAGTAATTTGGTCATTAAAAAATAGGGTTGTTTTATTTCTTACTATTGATTTTTAAGAGTTCTTTATCTATTCTGGATACAAATTGTCAGATATGTGATTTGCAAATATTTTTTCGAAGTCTGAAGCTTATCTCTTCCTTGCCAAATTAACATTGTTAGAAGTTTTGTTGTCCCGTAAGAGTTTTAAATTCTTACATACACAAATTTGTCAGTCTGTATTTTTTTTTTTTTATGGCTTCCGTTGTTAGTGTATTGCTTCAGAAAAGTTTCCTAAGGTTATATATGCCTACCTTTCTATTTACTACTGTGTAAAAAATCCAGTAAAACCTGCTAACACACACATTAAATGATACATTTCTCTGATTGAATATCTGTTTCTGTCTCTCAAACAATTAAAAAAACTCTGCCATGTGCCTTTCTTTACTTTCTTTCCTCTGATGCTTTCCTCATTACTCCTCATGCGGTGAGGGATTCCGGATTGCTATTATTCTGCATCATCTTTTAGGTTCATTTTTTGTTCCTGTTCTGTTTTCCTCTAGCATGCTGTCTATACATCTGTTTCAGAAAGGGCTCATGAATCACAGACTTTTTGAGTCTTTGAATATTGGAAAATATTTTTCTCTCATTCTTGAAAGATCAATTAATAATTATAAGTTTTAAATAATTTCAAGATATTGTTTTCTTGTCTTTCTGCTCCTAATATTACTAGTGAGAAATGCAATACCATCTGATTGACATGTGTTTGTTTATTTGCTTATCTATCTATATGTTTATTTATTTTCTTTTCTTTTTTTTTGAGACGGAGTCTCGCTCTGTCACCCAGGCTGGAGTGCAGTGGCCTGATCTCAGCTCATTGCAAGCTCCGCCTCCCGGGTTTGCTGAGGCTCCTGCCTCAGCCTCCGGAGTAGCTGGGACTACAGTCGCCCGCCACCTCGCCTGGCTAGTTTTTTGTATTTTTTTAGTAGAGATGGTGTTTCACTGGGTTAGCCAGGATGGTCTCTATCTCCTGACCTCGTGATCTGCCCGTCTCGGCCTCCCAAAGTGCTGGGATTACAGGCTTGAGCCACCACGCCCGGCCGTTTTTTAATTTTCTTTGGAAGTTTTAGGATTTTGTTCTTATCTTTGATTTTCTGAAATGTCACCTCAGGATTCTAGATGTTGGTCTTTTTTTCTTTCGTCTTTCTTGATACTTCACCTGCTCTTTCAATTTGAAAACATGTATTTTGAAAAACTTTTTCTGTTTATTTATTGGCATTATTCCTCATTCTTATTCAATCTTTTTTCCTATCTGCAACTCCTATTAGATAGATATAAATTATGTTGCGTCTGAAATTCCCAGTTGTTTAATTTTTGTATATAAAAATAAAATTAAGTTTATGTTTTTATTTTGTAATTGACAAATACAAATTGTTTGCATTTACGGTATACAACATGATGTTTTGATACATATATACACTGTGAAATGATTAAATCAAGCTAATTAACATTTTCACCACCTCATATACTTACTTTTTGTGGTGATTTAAAATCTACTGTCTTAGCAGTTTTTGAGTATGTAATACAGGATTAACTATAGTCACTACGCTGTGCAATAGAACTCCAGAACGTATTCCTCTTGTCTGACTAAAACTTCTTACCATTTGACCAACATCTCCCCATCCTGTCCCCACTGTCCCTACCTACTAGCCTCTGGTAATCTCCATTCTACTTTCTGCCTCTGTGAGTTCAATATTTTTAGATAGGATCTAGGTTTCCTAGGTTCATAAAATCTGTAGGTAAGAAGGCTATAGGAGATTATCATGGATATTCTAACAAATGAGCTAGGCCAATGGAATAAATAAAAGGATTTTTTTTTTTTGTAATTATTTGGCCAGTGTAGACAGCATTAAGGTAATTGTACAATCTTATGGCTTTAACATTTGTTAATTCATATAACTGCTTAAATTATTTTCTTCAGTAAATTTAATTTTTATTGAAAATGACTCTGAAAGCCTTTTTCTGGAAGATGAAGTAGAATTGATGTGGAAGTCTAACCAGGTTCTGTTGCAAGTCTCAATGTTACATTTCTAATTTTTTACTCAGTTATATAATTTTATGAACAATTGGAATTTCTGAAAGTCTTTCCATGAATTTAGTCTCTTCTGATTCCATGATCAACATCATCAAAATGCAGTCCCTCAGCTATTTTCTAATATTCAAAGAGTAAGGAATTGACTGAGTTCAGGCATTGAATAGCAGTATAGCTTAAGTGAAGAATTTACTGTGTTTACTATGTCTTGACAAATTGTCTTTAGTGTTACCCTGATCCATGTAATCCTTCTCCATGAACATGCTGAGAACCCTAGTTTCCTGGAAAGGACAATAATAATAGACAAAGTTTACTGAGTATTTATAGTATGTCCAATACAGTATTAATAACCTTATTTATTAATACATTGTCTCAATAATTTTTTTTTTTTTTTTTTTAAGACCGAGTCTCGCTCTGTCACCCAGGTTGGAGTGCAGTGGTGCGGTCTCGGCTCACTGCAATCTACGCCTCCTAGGTACAAGCGATTCTCCTGTCTCAGCCTTCTGAGTAACTGGGATTACAAGTACCTGCCTGTAATCCACGCCCAGCTAACTTTTGTATTTTTAGTAGAGATGGAGTTTTGCCATGTTGGCCAGGCTGATCTTGAACTCCTGACCTCAGGTGATTCACCCGCCTCAACCTCCCAAAGTGCTGGAATTACAGGAGTGAGCCACCATGCCCAGCCTCAATAATCTTTAGGATGTAGATGTTACTATTATTATTATTCCCATTTTATAGATGAGAAGAGTGAGGACCTTGCATAGGGTCTCATGTCAATTAGTAGCAATCAGGACTCAAACCCAGATAGTGTTAAACATTATATTATACTGACAGGCGTTGATAATACAGCAGGAACCAAACACTCTTTGAAATGAATATATGCCCTCAACATTTGCATAAATACATGGAGCTCCATTTGTAATTCCTTGGGCTGCTGGCAGTTCATTCTATATAGACTTTGGAAGCCCTTTAAAGTAATGACTTTTTTTTTTTTTTTGAGACAGGGTCTTACTCTGTTGTCCAGGCTGAAGTGCAGTGGTGCTACGACAGCTCACTGCAGCATCGACCTGCCTGGGTCAAGTGACCCTCCTGCCTCAGCCTGATGGTTGCTCTGGCTGAACTTGAACTCCTGGGCTCATGGGCTCATGTGCTCTTCCTGCCTTGGCCTTCCAAAATGTTGGGATCACAGGTGTGAGCCACCCTAATAATGACTTTATAATTTGGCTTCATCCCACACATATTCCCACTGCTCCCTGAAATGCTCCCTTACTGTTTTGCTGGGAATCTTGTTCTGATCTTCAAAATATAAATGCTCTTGGCTCTAGTGAATAATCATTACAGATGATATGACAACCTGGGTGACTTTTAAGCCATATATGGATGCATTTTGAATTAGATGCTCTCTCAAGCGGATTCCTCTTCCAGAATCCACAGTCTTGACTCTGCCTTCATGCACTGGCAGCCCAGAATCCCTGCAGGGGCTGGTGCGTATTTCCCATGCCTGCTGATCCTGCATATATACTTTGTAGAAAACACAATTGCTCCTTTAGCTTCTGTAACTTAAAGTAGTTTTCCATTCTGGTGCTTCCTCCTGGATTATGACGTATGTTGAATTTATCTCAGTAAAGGGCTCATTGGAAGAGTTTTTGTTGGGACTCTAATTTGTTTACTCAAGATGGAATGGAATGGAAGACCTCTTGGCACTTGTCCCACGAGGCTGACATGCTGGCAGTAGCTGTATTGAGCAACCATTCAGGTTCTGGAGTGGAGACTGGATCCAATTGCTTATCGGGAGCTCTGGGAAGGCATGGGGCCCAATCTATTATTGTCACCAGAAAAGAAGCACACGAACCGCTTACTTTTGACTGTTCCTTAGGAATATTCAACGCGAGACCTTTATTAATATAAAGCTTCCCTGTGTTTCCTCCTCTCTGGTCACTGAATCTGCAGATGATGAAATGACAGGATGCCGACATTCAAAAACTGATTAACTCTGGGCGGAAGCACGGTCTAGCATGAGAGACAGAGTGAGTATGCTGCTAAATAGGCATGTATTGATCACAGGTAGAAAGGGCTGCCCATGGAACAGCAAGCCAGAGCCGCCGGTAATGAGTCCTGGGTCTCCTTTTCTCATCTCTTCCTCTGAAGGGCTCACCTCTCGAGGAGGGAGGGCTCACCTCTCACCCAGGCGATTGTGCTGGCCTCCAGCTGGGTCCCCAGCTTCCAGGCTGTCCCTGTTGGATCCATCCTCTCTGTTCAGAGTCTCTTATCTCTGTGCTGATACCTACTACCTTGTCTACTCCCCATTTTGTGTTGCTCCCTACTTCCAAGCTCTTTAGTCTTCTTCTATAAATGAGTGAGGGCTCTTTGATGCCGAGGACTAGGTAGTTGCTCTGTGAAATGTGTTGAAGGAATGAATAAATGAATGAGAAGAGAAGGGGATGATTTTTCTGGGCAACACCCTCCATCAGTGGTTCTTGGTCTGGGGCCACATCTGAGCTACCTGTGGATGTTTTCAATAATATCCCAGTCAGGACTCCACCACAGTGAGGCGAGGACAGCTGTGTGTTTGAAACACTCCAGCTGATTCGAATGTGCATCTCTGTGTGGAACAGCTGCGGTAGATTGGTGGGTCTCAAACTTGATTGCACATTGGAATCATGTGGAAAGTGTGTTGAAACAGTTTTTTTTTTGCCCCACCCCAGACTTTCTGATTCAGTAGGCCTGGGGCAGGGCCTGGGAATTTACATTTCTACCAGTTTCCCCACGATTACTGATATTGTGGGTCTGAGACCCACATTTTTAGAACCAACAACCAAGATTTTTCAACAGCTATAATGCTTTGTGTTACCAGTACTCAGTCTTTAGCTGCATATTAAAATCATAATGGAAGCTTTCACAACATACTGTTGCCAGAGTCTCACTGTAGCTAATTATAACCAAAATATGTGGGAGGAGCCTTGGGCGTCTTCCGTTTGTGCAGTTTCCCCATGTGATTCTCAAGCACAATGAGGTATAAGAAATGCTGCTCTAGATCTTTGCTACTGAAAGCATGGTCCTGTGACTGGCAGCGCTGGCACTATCATTGTTTGGGAGCTTGTTAAAAACGTAGAATCTCAGGCCTCACCCTGGACATACTGAATCTGCATTTTAACGACATATAGGCAACAAAGTTTGAGAAGCACTGCTCTTGAGAGCTCTGTTCATCTCCTACGCTCAAAGAATGATTTGTTTCTTATCTTCAATATTAGAGTGCAAATTCCCTCAGGAGAGGCTTCTTGATTAATTCATCCTCAAGTCCAGAGCACCTAACATAGTGCCTTTTTTCATACAGAGGTGCTCAATAAATATTTTTGAATGAACAGATTTTCCTGTGAGCGTTATCTCCAAGGTACATACACACTTTTCTTCTTCCCACCATCTGCTCTGCCTCCCGCTACCTTCCAGGTAACATAGACCTCACGTTGTCATATCACTTTCATCACCTCCTGGTAGACTTTGAATGTTTTCACCCTCTGAATCTTATGTTGGAATGTGATCCCCAGAATTGGAGATAGGGCCTAGTGGTGGCTGTTTGGGTCATGAGGGAGGATCCCTCATGAATGGCCTGGTGCCTTCCTCATGGGAATGAGTGAGTTCTTGCTGTTAGTTTAGAATTTAGAAGAGCCTGGCACCTCCTTCCCTCTCTCTTGCTCCCCCCTCTTGCCATGTGACATGCCTGCTCCCCACTTGCCTTCTACCATGAGTAAAAGCTTCATGAAGCCTCACTAGAAGCCAACTATGCCAGCGCCAGGCAGAAATGTGAGCCAAATAAACCTCTTTTCTTTACCAATTCCTCAGCCTCAGGTATTCATTTATAGCAATGCAAAACAATCTAACACACCCCCAAACCTAACACCATTAAAAAGAAAATCTCATGGGTAGTAATCATTTCCGACTTGCTTGATATTTCAAGAAAAAACAATCTGGACTCTTCAGGCTCCATTTTTCTAGAACACGTTGCTACCCAAAGGTTTGCTGTGTGGGCCAAGGCTTTGGTTTCATCTGCTTTCACGTAATGGAAGTGAACATTCTTCTCAGAATTTCCATCACCATGGTTACTGGCACTGAGTGGCTTCCTTTAGAATCTCAAAAAGATTCCTGTAATTATTTTTTTCCTGGTAATGTGTAGAGATTAAAACAAAAATTAAAGATGCCCTATCACTGGGCACTGTTCATTTGCCTCACCATGGTAGAAATGTTTTACCTTTAGAACCATTTCGATGCTCTTGAGAAATGGTCAAGTTGAACATCTTTGGGAATGAGTCAATCTCAGTAGGCTTCTAGAAGCCAAGTGTGGTCAGCAGAAGAATGCCCCTCCAAGTCCCAATTAGTCCTAATTATTCTACATCTTAATCATCCCCCTTTTCCCAGCATGTGAATATGTTACCTTATCTAGCAAAAGGGTCTTTGCAGATGTGATTACGGTTAAGGACCTTGAGATTGGGAGCTTATCCTAGATTATCCCAGTGGGCCCAATGTCATCAAAGGAGTTCTTAAAAGCTGAGGATCTTTTCTGGCTATGGCAAACCAGAGAGATGGTAGTGTGAGAAGAGCTTGACCTGCCAGGAATGGGGAAAAGGGACCAGGAGCTAAGAAATGAGCACAGTCTCTAGAAGCTAGAAAGGGCAAGGAGACAGATTCTGTCCTAGGGCTTCCACAGAGGCACCAGCCCTGCTGACACTTTGATTTTAGCCTAATGAGACCTGTGTTGGACTTCTGATCTACGGAACTGTCAGACAACAAATTTGTGTTGTTGAGCCACCAAGTTTGTGGTGATTTGTT
The DNA here is from genome assembly GCF_002776525.5 of Piliocolobus tephrosceles. Lineage (NCBI taxonomy): Eukaryota > Metazoa > Chordata > Mammalia > Primates > Cercopithecidae > Piliocolobus > Piliocolobus tephrosceles. The sequence goes on along the minus strand of NC_045435.1, from coordinate 143,735,466 downwards.
ATAGCAGAAATAGAAAACTAATGCAGAGAGCAAGGCAGCTTTTTGTTTCTAGATATGTTTGGAGGTAAAGACCAGGTTACAAGCATCTGGTGAAGAGTCTGTTTTGGTACATTCTTTTGCATCACATAGATCTTCTGAGTTATCAGGAAATGATTTTATATTTTGGTATAAACTCTGTTTCTAAAATTTCCTTCCTTTCCCTTCCCTGATGCGAAGTAAACTTCAGAGGATCCAGTGTTGGGATGGAAGGGTAATGAATATGGCAAGTTGTGTTGGAGTTTGAAGAGTATAGATGTGGTCTCCTGCCCCCAAATATACTCTCACCCAGTGTTTGAAATTTCATTATTAGAGACCCATGGCTTGCATCTTCTTCAGTTTTCCCTTATTACAGGCACTTATACCTCCAGAGAGGTAACTGCTATAAGCCCTTGTGGAGAATTCGGTTACTTTACCACTCCCTGTGGGACAGATTCGAGACATTATATGGGAAAGGTAAAGGAAGGAACAACCTTCCTGCCATCATAATTTTTTTTTTTTTTTTTTGAGACAGAGTCTTGCTCTGTCACCCAGGCTGGAGTGCAGTGGCGTGATCTTGGCTCACTGCAACCTCCGCCTTCCGGGTTCAAGTGATTCTCCTGCTTCAGCCTCCCGAGTAGCCAGGACTATAGGCGCACGCCACCATGCCAGGCTAATTTTTGCATTTTTAGTAGAGATGGGGTTTCACCATATTGGTCAGGCTGGTCTCAAGCTCCTGACCTCAGGTGATCCACCCACCTCTGACTCCCAAAGTACTGGGATTACAGGCGTGAACCACTGTGCCTGGCCACCATCATGATTTTGTCAAGAACTATTTATCTAAGATAGTTAAGGAAATTTAAATGAGATGCTAAAGGAAAATTGTGTGTGTGTGTGTGTGTGTGTGTTTGTTTAGTGCCTATCCAGTCCAGGTATTTTATTGAGGCTACTGCATCTAGCCTTTCAACAGCTCTGTAAAATGTCAGGTGAGGGGTTTTCTTTTACCCTACTTACAAGCTAATAAATTAACCTATTAATGTTTAAAATGTATTTCCCAGCGATTATTAGTCTCTTGTTTCTGATGCTAGCCGAAGACCTGAGAGTCCTCGGTCAGAGACAAAGAACTTTATTACTCACCATCACAGCAAAGAGCATCAGCATCACCTCCCTTTGCTACTAAGATTCAAAGGGTAAGCTGACACAGATCCAGAGGTATACTATACTCACAGTGGGTTTGTGTCATAGCCAAGGAACATTGAACTTGGAGAATCTACTACTTTTATAGCAAGTAGTAAGTAGTTGTGTTCTTTGTTCCAGGGCGGGAGACATTACTTTGTCCCCCAAGTTGCTCACTGCAAGCACAACCCTGACAAATAGCCTGGGTCAAGAGTACATAGGGCCTTGCATTCTTGGCATACCGTACGCACTGCATATGGGCTTGAGAGATCCATGGAGAGAACTGTCTCTCCCAACACAAAATAGGTACCATTATTCCTATTTCACAAACAGGAAAGTTGAGGTAAAAGAAAGTTAAACAGCTAATGTAAGGAAACAAGGGGTAGTGAGACCAGGATTCAAATCTGTATCTATATTCTGAAGCCCATGATCTTTTTACCATATGTTGCTGTCCACTGGGAGGGCTCTTGGAAAAATAATTATATCACATCGGTCTTTTATTATGATTCACATATGATAACAAATGCAAACTTAATATTAAAAAACTTCCAGAAGGTGCTGAGATTTCTGATGGGTATGCAAAGATATGTATTCATCTATTCATTTACATATATTACTGAAAACCATCTATGTATCTGCCTCTGTGGTAGGAATGGATGGAGAACACACAGAGAAAGGAGTAGAAAAGTTAAGAATATGTTCATATGTGGAATATCTCAGTGCCACTTAACACAACAGTGTTCTAAATTTCCAAATTCAAAACTTGAGAGTCTGTAGAACTTTGACATTCAGAAAAGCTGCCTTTTTTGAACTCCTAATCACTTTAAATTGAAAGTCACTTCAATCTCTTTTCTGCAGCTTCTCTGGATCTTTGGTTTCATTGAAGTATAATCTGGGCAGCTTCAGTGGGAGTTTATCACTGTATTAAGGAAGAAGATACATTTTGATTCTGGAAAACTCAATCTCTTTTTTAAAGGTGCAAATGTAAAAAGACACTTGGAATAAATGTTAGTGTGATTCATTGGAAAAATTCTTTCAATTTGAACTCTCTGCTCATACAAAAGGATAAACTCACTAAGTTCTCAAACATCTCCAAGGAAGATGGTGATAATGGAGGGTTCAATTGTGGCACTTCCATGTTTCTGATAAAAGCTGAGAATGAAAAAAATGTGACCCCTTTGACATTACTTAACACATTACTTACCAAAAGCAATTATGGTTGTAGACTTTGGAGCAGGGAAATTCTCAGCTTCCAGAAAGCCTATGGAAAATATTTAAGTGTAACCCCTTTCACTCGCTCCATTCCTGTCTCTTCTATTGATCTAATTTTGAGATTTTATATTCCTTATGAATGAACTCCTAGAGATCTTTGTCTGGAACCAGGTCTACTTTGAAAGTTGAGGCCGGGCGCGGTGGCTCAAGCCTGTAATCCCAGCACTTTGGGAGGCCGAGACGGGCGGATCACGAGGTCAGGAGATCGAGACCATCCTGGCTAACACGGTGAAACCCCGTCTCTACTAAAAATACAAAAAACTAGCCGGGCGAGGTGGCGGGCGCCTGTAGTCCCAGCTACTCCGGAGGCTGAGGCAGGAGAATGGCGTAAAACCCGGGAGGCGGAGCTTGCAGTGAGCTGAGATCTGGCCACTGCACTCCAGCCCAGGAGACACAACAAGACTCCTGCCTCGGTGAAGAAAAAAAAAAAAAAAAAAAGAAAGTTGAAACACTGATTAATATGCCTGTGTATTATTCATATAAAAATGTCGGGAAGGATGTCTGTCCACTCATGTCGCCATGGCTGTCCTGGGGCCATGGACTTACAGGCGGTTCTTTTGCATTCTCACCTGAAGGTGGGTTACTTCAGGTGGAGCAAGAATTCTCTCCTTGTCTCTGGCTTTCCAATTTGCAGTTCACTTCACCCTGGATTGTTGCCTCCTTTCTTTCTTGCAAACAGCACATGAGTAGTTCTTCCTTAGTGCAGGTGGGTGGGTGTTTGGTGTGAAAGAGAAAGGGGAAGGTGGGCATGCAGAAACAATTGGGGCTGCCATGCTGGTCAGGCTGTTTTCCTGTAGGCCTCTTTGGGTGTTGGTAGGCATAGGGTTGTTGGTACCTTGGACCTGCTGGACCTTTCTTTCTGTTCATTCATTTCACAGTTATTTACTGAGTGAGGGTATGTGCCAGATGCTTCCAGGGGATATAGCAGTAAACAAAGCAAATTTCCTCTTTCATGGAATTTACATTCTAGTAGACAAAAGATAAAAACAACTAAAATATGAAATATATCAGGCCATGATAAGTGACGGGAAGAATAACAGATCTGGATAGAGCAGATGGAGAGTGAAGGAAGATGAAGGTGAAGGGAGCTGTTTTTGCAGGTGAAGGGGAAAATCCTTCCTGATAAGGTGCTATTTGAGTGGGGGCCTGATGGAAAGGATGGAAGGGGCTCAGGGGCTGCTATTTCAGGCAGAGGGAACAGTACACATAATTCTGAAGTGTGAACATCCTTGGGCTTTTCAAGGAACAGAAGATAGTTCAGTGTAGCTAGGGCAGAGTGAGTGAGCTGGGAGCATAGGGAAAGAGGACAGGGGGTTAGCTGTGCCCCAGGCCCTGTACAGCCTTGCAGGCCACAGCTTGAGGGCCTGAAGATCTTAGTTAGGTAAGCAGGAAGCATCAGGGGAATATTGAGCGGATAAGTGACTTGCTAGAATGTATTTTAGAAGCATTGTTATCTTGTCTAAAATTTATTTAAAATATTTTATACTGGACAGTGGGTTTTAACACTTAATGACCTTTTTTCATTAAATGTTGAAGAAATACATCACTATGTTATTGGGTATATTTAATAATCACATTCAATATTGTAGTGAAATAGGGAAGTGATGCTTCCAGAAGAGAAAATAATCAAATAGAGATTTGCAAAGCCATTTGCTCATATCTCCAGAATGGGCACGAACCTTAGTCCCCATGCACAGGTGTATGAGAAATGTAAATCTTTATCTTCCCATCAATATACTCCTAGCATGAGCTCCATTGTTCTGGGATTTCCTTCTTCTATCTGAGTTTCATGTAAGTCAGGGGGTTAGGATGCAACAGAACAGCAATTCTTCAAGTGTGGTTCCCAGAGCTGCAACGTCAGTATCACCTGATAACTTCTCAGAAATGCAGATTCTCACTCTTCACCCCAGGCCTGCTGAATCAGGAGCTGTGTGGCTGGGGCCCAGGAATCTGTGATAACAAGCTTTCTAGATAGTTTTGATGCACGTTAAAATCTGGGAATAATTTCCTTATGGTGTCAAGTCATGGGTGAGGACAGGTAGTCTGTAATGTCGTCAGTCCACAGCCCACATTGGCATCAGATGAGATGTTGTCTTCCCCTGTTGATCCACGCAGGGTCCAGCTTTGTTCCTCATTCCTGACTGCAAGCTCTTTCATGTCAAGTTTTCTCTTTCTCTCAGCCAATTTTTGGGCCATTCTTATGGCCCTGCATATGACGATTCTATTATTTCTCTATCAAATTGAGCTATGGGAAATTTTATGGTTGTTATCTAAACTCAGGCTACTTTGGGCCTCAACATCATGAAATTATCCTGCCATGTCCTTGTTACTCTGAGGCTTGGAGAACTCATACATCACACGTCCCTTTCTTTTGTGGGGTCTTGCTGTCTTCATAGCCTCAGCCCCACAATGGGAGTCCAAGTCTTCTTCACTCTCAAATTGCCTCATACTTAACTGAAGTTTCTTTTACTTTCCTTCTCCCTTCAATAGTCAAGATAATGTTTTCTAGTCTCAGGCAAGAAAATTTGCCTTGTTCTAGAAGAATCTCACCTACAGCACAAGCTATCCATCATCAAGGTAGATAAAGACACCTGGGGAAAGATCTCAAACAATAGCTTCTCTCATTGACAAAACAATTATGCTGTTTTAATTTATAAATTGAAAAACATTATTGTAAGTGTAATATATCTCATTTTAAAAATGTGCTTGTATGTGTGCCAAATGCCTCAGGTGGTTGTTAGATGCCTCAAATTTGGGAAGCCCTGAACAGTATCCTCAGTTGTGATAACTGAAGTTGCCCACCTCTTTTCTCTTATTGATTACTAACCTTTCATGGAACCAGTGAGCCAGATTCTGTGGGTTTGGGTGTGAACTGTATCATTTATATATTGTCTGCTTTTCTTTTGTCCTCACTAGCTTGCAACAATTAAAGGCAGGTAATTATTATTATTTTAGGCACTGTAAACCTGAATACAAATGAATGATTGAAATTTATTTGGTTTTGAGTTGATCTAGATGATTAAAAAGATATGTAAGTTTTTAAAAATTATACTTTAAGTTCTGGGATATGTGTACAGAACGTGCAGGTTTGTTACATACGCATACACATGCCACGGTGGTTTGCTGCACCCATCAACCCGTCATCTACATTAGGCATTTCTCCTAATGCTATCCCTCCCCTAGCTCCCCATCCCCTGAGAGGCCCTGGTGTGTGAAGTTCCCCTCCCTGTGTCCATGTGTTCTCATTGTTCATCTCCAACTTGTGAGTGAGAACTTGCGGTGTTTGGTTTTTTGTTTCTGTCTTAGTTTGCTGAGAATGATGGTTTCCAGTTTCATCCCTGTCTCATCATCACTGGTCATTAGAGAAATGCAAATCAAAACCACAATGAGATATCATTTCACACCAGCTAGAATGGCGATCATTACAAAGTTAGGAAACAACAGATGCTGGAGAGGATGTGAAATAGGAATACTTTTACACAATTGGCAGGAGTATAAATTAGTTCAACCCTTGTGGAAGACAGTGTGGCAATTCCTCAAGGATCTAGAACCAGAAATACCATTTGACCCAGCAATCCCATCACTGGGTATAGACCCAAAGGATTATAAATCATTCTACTATAAAGACACATGCACACGTATGTTTATTGCAGCACTGTTCACAATAGCAAAAATATATGTAAGTTTAAAAAATTACTTTGGAATGAAATGAGATTAAAAAAATTTTTAATAAACATTTTGTTAACATCTGAGAATAAGTTCTCAGAAACCCAGAAATACTTGGGTTCAAGTTAAAGATATACTGGCTTTGAATCTCTGGAGTCAGTGGTTTTATTTTTGTATACCACGGACACCATGCCTTTTGGAATCATGGCACTTCCTTTGCCTTACCATTCTTGCCCCAATATCCCTGTCTGTATCAGATGTATTTGTGCATTTTGTTTTTTAAGGGAGAAATATGGTCTTATTTTTGGAGAGAAAGAAGCTGCACTTGGATGTGGAATGAAAGGATTCCTGGAGATGATGAAACTGATTGCATTTGCAATGTTTTTATGACAAACTGGATGTCATCAATCCTTGTAAATATGTGACTCGTAATCACTATTTTGGAGGAAGAAGTTGCACCAGCACATTTTTAGTTTTGCTTCTAATCCACAGTAATTTAAAGTGGTCAGAATCTAATTATGCCCATTTCTGATAGACATTCAAAATAAGCCAGTTTCTTAGCTCTAAAGCTTCATGAGGCGCCCACGCAGGAGTAGCGAGATCTTATAAGAAGAACAGCAAAATACAATCCCCTTACCCTGACTATTTTAAGGCAGCACTCTGTCAAAGTGCACTTTTCATTCCCCAGATACCTTTCCATGGTGAATGACCATGGCACTGAATGAAAGTGGTCTGAAATGTGAAAGAAGAATTAACTCCTTGCAGAACATGTTTTAAAAGTTCTATTTGTCTCTGATACATGAATTGTCAGCGAAGCCTCTCAAACTGCCCACTGGCTGTGCTTTTGGGCTATATCATTAGTCAGCCAAGCTGATTAAGACTAATTTTAGTCAAAATAAATTCATGCCTGAGCAAACAACCCATGTGCAGATTCTCAACCAGAGGCAATTAAATTGAGATTCATTTTATGGTGGAGACTCAATAACTGCTGTGGTTTTTGACATCATTCTAATGAACCAGTGGCGAAGAAATGTCCCCAGTGCATCAGACTATCCTAGAATTTATTTTCTATATTTTTTCTCACTTTAGAGTTGCTCTTTGACTCTGGCACATCATTCTCTCTGATAATGGTTTCAAATCAGCTTGTCTGATTCATGGCTGCACAGAGAAGGTTTTCTCAGGAGCTAGTGGAATGGTTATTAAAAAAAAACATGGAGAGGCAGATGGGAGACTATTTTACTGGCTCATCTGCTTTTGCAGGGAATGATTATACATTCAAAGTAAGTGGCACCAGAAGTCAAATCTAACTGAGGTTAATCTCACACGTTTCCTTGTAGAGAACTTAAAATACAGCAGCAGGGACAGCCTAAAAGCTGATCCCTGAGGACACGGTCATGGTCATGCTACAACCTGGGACTGAAGCAGATCTGAGAGGTCATTTATTTGAGGTTCCAGCCTTCTTACAACCTCGTTGTCATAATATTTCAGTCTTTGCTTGAACACCTTGAGTGATGGGGGAACTCATTATGTCCATTTGTAGGCAGTTAAGTGTGATATAATTCTTCCTTCTTTTGAGCTGATATTGACTTCTGAGTAGTATCCATTTATTCATTCATTAATCCTGGCTATACTCTTTGGAAGCAGCATGGAACAAATTGATTTTCTGTTCCACCTGGCAGCTAGCTTGGGTGTGAGCTAGAATGCCATTTCAAGTCTTCTACAGACTAACTGTTCCCAATTCCTTGGGTCATTCACCATATGAAATGGGTTGGGTACTGGTTCATAAGCCTCTGAACTGGGGGAAACTGGGAAGAGACAGAGATAGTTTAGTTTAAACTTGCCTAACCCACATACGTGACACAAACAAACTGAACATTCAATACCAGGCCTGTAAAAATGAAATACATTTGTCAATTTGATTTCAGAGGATAAAGTAGGAGTAGTGGCAGCAAAGACTGTCTCTCAGGTGTCCCCATCCTTGTCCCAGGCAACATAGCCTTAGGGCCAGTGTCTCTGTAGACTGGTGATGATGCAAAGGAGATTTAGTGGCTCTACTCTGGCCCTTTAAATAAAGTTGACTCATACACTCAGCAGCTAGACTTGGCTTAAACATATGAGAATTCCTAGATCAGAGGTTTCCAGAAGTCTGCTGGAGATTTAGGGATCCCTAAAGACAGATTTACTTTGGGGACTTTGGCATGGCTGAATAGCCTTTTCTCTCTTGCGTATGGGAGTTTCACATTCAATATTGTTGATTGGAAAAATAGATTCTGCTGCTAGAAGACCATCTATCAACCAGGACTGTCTACTGCTTTCTATTTTTTTTCTCTCTTTTCTTCCCATGTCATCTTCAGGCCATTTTTAATGTCATCTTCCCGGCTCCGAGGCCATAGATTGTGCTTCTCACCCAGGATTTGTTATGTAATCATGTAATGTCCATTTTCTTGCAGTAACTGCTACAACATGGGTGACTCAGGGAAGAGATAGTAAAGAGATGTTTAAAACCTGGCATTTTTTGTGGGGGAATGGCGTTAGGTGTGGGGATTTGAGATAATCATACTCCGTATTTTATGATGGCTACAATTTATTTCATTTTTTCCCTTTCATGTCTTCTATACAGGCACCCAGTGTGATGTGCTTGATGTATGTCCTTGGTTATACATGATTCCATGCAAAATGTACGGTATTCCTTTGTGTCTGCAGTTTATATAAATAGTATTGTGTTATAGATCTTTTTGTTTTGTTCTTTTCACAAGTTCCAATATGCAGGTCTCTTTCAATGCTTTCTATGCTGCAGTGATTTCCATGGTAGGTATCCCTCCACCCAGTATTTGTCTCCTTTTGCCTCCTCTGAACTCAGCTCCCTAATATTGCAAAGTATGTGACGCTAGGATTCCTATACCTATAGGTCTCTGTAAGAGCTTGGGGTATTTTCCCAGAATGGGAGTCCTGGCTCTAGGAAAAGCGGGCTGAACCAACTTACACTCTCACTAGAAGGAGATGGGGTTCTTATCTTTTTACATTCCTGTTAATGCTTGATATTTTCTGTCTACCTAATCTATGGGTATAGAGTGATGTCAGTTTTCATATTTCTGATTATTCGTGAGGTGGGGGATCTCTTCATATACTTGTTAGCCATTTGGGCCTCTCCTTCTGTGAATATTCTATTTTACTATGGCATTTTATGTATTTTTCTTGTTGATGTGCAAAATCTACCTGCATATTCCTGATGTTAATTCTGTGACATTTCAGATATTGCAAATATCTTATCATAAAAAAAGTTCTCTTTCTAATGTATCTGAGTCTGGTTTGCTATATTTTGTTTAAGACTTGTTGTTTTCCTTTAATTGCAGTTGTGCGGGAAAGTTGGGCTTTTATTATTGCTTTCTTGTGGAAAATTCCACAAGAACCTTCAATTTACTAATTTATTCCCACATCTAAGTACAGTCGTAAGTAAACATATCTACCAGATGTCAGCGAGAGTCCTCTCTTCAGAGCTACATGAAACTGCTTTGAAGAGCTCATATCTCAATTCTTTAAAACTTTGTTAATACGAAGTAATGCCCAGAATCCTATGCATTCTGGGATAATTATATTATTAAGATCCCTTTGTTTTGGCACTCACCAGTTCTATATAAATATGATACCTGAATGCCTCTTTTCATTTGTTTCCACAAGAAATTCATCTGCATCATGCATTTGCCAATAAGTTGATTATCTAAAGTTGAGAGAGCTACAGCATGGTGTCACATCTTGACACATAAGTGTTTCTGTCATCTTGTTTGCTTGCCGTCCCCACCTCCAAGCTCCATTACTGTAAATTCTTTTTCAATTATACAGAGCAATTTGGCTCCCCAAAAACTTGATGACTCAGACCCTCAAATGCTTAGCAAACTAAACGTCCTCTTGTCAGACGGACATATCTAGAATCCAGCTGGGTTGTACATAAGTCCTACAAAGAGAAATTACATTTTATGTTGCAACATCAGTGAGTGGTTTTGCAATGGACACAATCTAATGAGAGGTCAGGTAACCTTCCTTTATAATGTATACTTTTTTTTTGGCATTAGAGTAGGTGAACCTTTTAGGAAGGGAAATGACAAACATTTCCAGAGCAGACTTGCTTTTTTGTTTTTTTAAGGGGCTAAGGCTTTACCCTGGTCTCAGTGCAGGTTGTAAAAAGAACATGGATCTTGGAACCCCACAATCTCTGACAATTGCCAATGGTGTCATCTTAGATAAGTTGCTTGTTCACACTGAGTCCCATGTCCCTATTGTCAAATGAGAATACTAACATCTACTTCCATATTTGTTTGGAGGATTAGCGGTAATATAAAGGGTCTAGTATGATTCCTGATATAGACTATGTGTTCATTACGTGGTGGGCAATTATTACATACTCCAACATGATAGCGAAGAACTCTGGGAGGCAGCACCAACACCTCACACATCCTTTGCGGTGGTACTCTTGAGTGGAAAGTAACAGTGAATGGAACTTTTGTCAAAGTGCTGGGGAAAATGGAGGTGAATTTTCTGAAATGTTCAACTGGATTCTCACGAATGAAAAATCTTTGGTGATCTCACATCTTATTTTGTTATTTAGTTTTCATTTGTTAAGAGACAGAGTCTCATTCTGTCACACAGGCTGGAGTGCAGTGGTATGATCACAGCTCCCTGAAGCCCCGAACTGGGCACAAAGGATTCTCTTGACTCAGCCTCCTAAGTAGCTAACTACAGATGCATGCTACCATGACTGTTGAATTTTTTTCTTAGAATTTTTTGTAGAGACAGGGGTCTTACTATGTTGTCCAGGCTGGTCTCAAATTCCTGGTCTCAAGCGATGTTCCCATCTCAGCCTCCCAAAGTGTTGGGGTTACACGAGCCATTGCACCTGGCAGGTTATTCACCTTTTGATGTAACTTATTACACAGAGTCTACTTGGCCTTGACTTTACGTAGTGGAAAGATATCCTAAAAGATCTCTTTAGAACTAAAAACTCCCGTTGGAGAAATCATAAAATCCTTGGAATGCAAACCCACCTGAATATCTGCAACAAATAAGACTACAGCCTCTTTCTAGGACTTAGGGTAAAACTAAGGAGTGTTTTTCGTATCTCTGTATCCATTGGGATTTGTGGGCATGAGAATTTTCTGATTTGTAAATTGAAGATGTCTTACTCTATACGCATCTTCCTCATTGCTGTTGGTGTTATGTACAAGAAACTTAAAACAAAATATACAGGACATTATCAGTCTGTCCTGAAAGAAAAGGAGTGTTTATTTCAACTTCCTCTGACTTTACTCTTTATATGCATTGTTTCTAAAAATGTCTATACCAAGTGAAGTTATATATGGAAAAATAAAAGTATTGGCTTCTATAAAACTTTCAGATAGATATTCATATAGAAAAAATTGCCCTTGAAATGAAACAGCTACAAGAAAAACTAAGGTAGTGTAATTAAAAGATTAGTTTACATGTATTTAATTTTTTACTGTAAGAAAATGTAACTTAGAGGACAATTAATTTACATGACCAGTTTATATTACATTAAAAGCCCCTATACAGGCAGGTCCATGGTACAGTGAAATTGAAGTTTGATTGTCTATTGAGCTTCATGATTCTCTTTGGAACTTGACAGCCCATGTCCAGACAATTGGAAGAACTTGTTGGCTGAAGGAGCCCTTGTATCAGAAAATTGCAGAGCCTCCAAGTTCCACTTATCTCCCCAGGGCCCAGGGCAACTTGCTTCACCCCACCTGCCACCTGATCTGCTAACCAGTGTATGTGGGTTATGCCCATCTGTGGAAGTAGAGACCAAGTTTCCCCACATAAGGATTGCTTTCTCTCCTGAAGCATGAAGCACCATGGGACCTGTTCTGTGGCCAGGTATATACAACCTAGACGTGGAGGAAGTTAGCCCTATTTTTGATAATGGGAGAGCCAGTAGATAAATTCTTTCGTTTTTTTTTTTTTTTTTTTTTTTTGAGATGGAGTCTTGCTCTGTCGCCCAGGCTGGAGTGTAGTGGTGTGAACTCGGCTCACTGCAACCTCCACCTCCTGGGTTCAAGTGATTCTCCTGCCACAGCCTCCTGAGTAGCTGGGATTACAGGTGCGCACCACCATGCCTGGCTAATTTTTTTTTTTTTGTATTTTTAGTAGAGACGGGGTTTCACTATATTGGTCAGGCTGGTCTCAAACTCCTGACCGTGATCCACCTGCCTTCGCCTCCCAAAGTGCTGGGATTACAGGCGTGAGCTACTGTGCCAGATCAGCATAGTTCATATGGCCTCTTAGAAGATGGTCTTACACAATTGAATACTCAGTTGTGTTGGGTACTAAGTGTGGCCAACTTAGCAATGCACTTTATATTTATTCTCTTTTCTTCTATGCCTCATTCACTTTTGCCTCCACTCCTTCTTCCTCGGGTGCTATAATGCCTAATAAAATTGCAGCATGAGCTCTGCTTTCTGGGGAACCAAGGCTAAGGCAATTCTCTTCTCATTTTAATATAGCCTCCAGGCAATATCACCATACAGATACAGACTTCATTTATCATTTCATCAGTGTATTGCGTAGGTAGATTGTCTTTAAAGAGTATTACATGGCACTTTTCATCAAGTAGTCAGTGAATTCTCTTGAGATACATGCTCAAATGGTATCTGTAACATTCTGCATTTCAGTAGTTCTACTAAGTTTTGCTTTGGTTTAAATAACATTTAATGTGTCAGAATTTGTGTACACAAACCTAATTCCACTTACTTACAAAGCTATAGTGCCCTGAGTGTCTAAATGTAAAACCAGAGTGAGCTGTCATTTTGAGGGTGGAGAAGCAAACCAACTTTGTCTTCTTGCTTCTCTTAATAGATTATTAGACTTTTCCAGGTTTGTGACATGACAACAGCTTCTGGCTTTGCCTGTGTAAAGGGGTTAAGAACCGTACCCAGCTGGAATATATATGTTCCAGCTCTCCACAATAAATGAATCCAGTAATTTCTCGGAGGAGGGAAATATGTTCATTAGGATACAGTTGGGAGGTACATAATGTAGAAAAGAGATAAATATATAAAGGTTATACTTAGTCATTTGAATAAAGAGTGGAAAAACTCAGAAAATAGTACTATGAACTGATCTGGCCTAGGGAAATAATGATGCTTGCCCCATCTTACCTGGACTGGTGTTTTCATGAACCAGGAAGAATGCGATCACTTCTTTTTTGGAAAGTGTTTATTTGGCTCATGTCCTGGCCAAATAAACACTTTGAGCTGAGCTTCCTCTGTGTGAAGGTGACCTGCTTGCTGTACTGAAATGGGATGTGGTTTCAGATTTACCTTTGGTGTGGGCATTGGTTGCTTTTGCTTGCCCACAATTCTCCTCCAGTTATAGCAGCAAGACTTGGAATTTTCTTTGAGGAATCATCTTGCCTCAACTCTCAGTCCATAGTTCAGATGAGGCTGACTGTTCCTCTTTCCCCTCACCCAGTTCCAGGATTCCTGAGGATAAGGTTGATTATGCATCTGTCTTCCTCACCACAGTGATTGGCTCAGGAATGGGCACATGACTCAACCTGGGCCAATGAGAATTAGGCCAGAATTTTCATTAGAATTGTTGGAGAAAAGAAATTCTCTTCTCACTATATTTGGAGCTGTAAAGCTAATCCTGGAACTACTGGAGGCCACCATAAGGTGAAAGACCATGTGAATGTTAAGTCTACATGAATGACAAGATAAAGAAAGGAGCTTCCTGAGAATACTGAGTAAATGCACCCAGATCCAGCCATGTCTGAAGCTTTTGTCTGCAAATACCCTAGATTTCCCAGATATTAAAGTCAATAATTAGCTTTATGCTTAAGCCAGTTTGAGTTAGCTTTTTGTTACTTGTCATAGAAAGAATCTCAATTAACATGTGTTCAGGGCAACTGAGATTGACAGTTGGCAGCTGATGTTAATATAATTCCATGAGTAATATTCCTGAATAATTTGAGATGAGATGATGAATGTTATCCTTGAGCTGCAAAACTTTACCTCTCTCCTCCCCTCATCTCTGTGGCCCCTTCCAAAGAGGTAACCCCCCCCATCAGCATTTTATTTGGTTTCTTCTCTCCCTCCATACTTTCTTCTCAAGTAAATTTGCTTATTCTAGTAGATGTCTGTTTATGAAATAAATGTCCTTACATCCTTGTTTCCCTCTTTTGGCAGCAGCTGAAGTGAGAAGTGAAGGCAACTCTTTGCCTATGTAGAAAATAATAATATGTAAAGAAAGAGACAGGAAAGTATATCTGTTATAAGCTTTTTCTTTTTTAGAATTTAAGCTTATGAGTTTATCTACGCCCACTATATTCATAATTACAGTTTTATATCTGCATACAAAAGCTATGTAAAAATCCATTTTTCCCAAATATACAAATTTTTTTTGGATAGTTTAAAACATTTTGATCACAGATTTCAACAGAGTTTTAGGCTGAAAAAAATATCACCATCTAGCAATATCACTTAACACTGTTTGCAAAACACAAATCTTCCAATGACTAAATCTTTTTCTATTCTGTAGTATTTTTCTGATTCTCAGGGCATGAAAACATTATGGGAAAAAAAAAAAAAAAGGATTTTCTATGAGGAAAGTGTGGAGAACCAGTTTGGCTCTATGGTCAAATTAAAAATGCCAAGTTAATAAGGGAGAACCAAAAGAAAGAAGTGGCATAATGTCACATCAGTTCATTCATGCCCTGATAATTTCTGTATCAACAAAACATATGTAAAGTGTCTTCTTTTGCCTTACATTGTGCTCCATAATTTACATGAGTATTATCTGCATCCTGAGGAGGACAGATTTATATTTGATTGTCTTGTGCATAGGGCGGGTCAGCTTTAACTGTGCAACAGAAAGCCACAAACAGCGTTTTACCTGCACAATATTGCTCTTGAAGGCGGCATTAATTAATGTGGAAACATACTATAAATGCACACTTTTCGCATTTGCAAACATTTATACAGCACAGTAAAAATTCTGTGATAAGGCCAAACCTTTTTTCCCCCAGTCTGTTTTTCTTTTCTTTTCTTTTTTTTTTGAGTGTGTTTTTTAACGCATTTTTTTTTTTTTTTTTAAAGATTAAAGTAAAATGTCTCAATTGTAAAAAATACACACCGGGCAAATCCTTACCTGGATAATAAATATCTACATCACAGTACAATAAAATTTCTTCTCTATAAAATTTAAATATGGATTATAGTCTATCACTATCAAAAGAAACACTATGCTAATATTTCCATATTATTAAAATAACAGGAAAAATTACGAGCTTATTTTAGAACCTGATGCCATAGCCGTTGGAAAGGGCAAAGAGATTCAAACGTCGATCATCACTCTCCATTTGAAGAGGAACTGTGGCTTGGGTATTCACTTAAATTCAGTTCATGAAAAAGGTTTAGCCTTACAAATGCTGGCTACATTTCAAAAACCGTAAGACTGATTTCATAATTTATGACTCATGCAGCAAAAGGTCAATATGACACGAATAGGTTAGAGTTCCATAGAATAAAAAGGTATCACTGACAATGACATGCTTCGAGGGTGCTCAGCGGTTCCTTGGAGGCTGAGTCTGGGGGGCTTAGTGTCGAGGAGGGGCCAGGGCTTGTACCCCTGTTCAGGGAGGAGCAACAAGAACGGCGTTGCTGGTACAGAGCGAAGGCCTGGCAGTCCACCCCAGGCCTGCACTGCACACTGAAGAGCTGTCGCCCGGGGCACAGGTGAGGGGGTTTCGCTGGGCTGAGGCATCAACACGTCAAGCGCGTCATTGAGGACCGAGGCTCTAGAAAAAGCTCTGAGGCGGCACGTGGTGTTTTGAGCAGAATCATAAAGAAGAAAACATCTTACTTTTTTCATTGTTTCTGGAAATACTGCACGTCTAAATTGAACAGCAAAGTACACTTGAGGGTCACACACGCACACGCACGCGCACACGTTCACACGCATGCACACACACCCCACACCACTCATCCCTAAAAGGGAAGTGATTTATAAATACGAATCCCAGCATAATGGGTGTGTTCTCCTCTACTGAGACGTCTCCCTGCCGAGGGGGTGGGAGCGCAGGTGTGAAGGGTGTCTCCGTCAGGTCCACACTGGATTTGCAAGTCTGGACAATAGATGAAAAAACGTTTAGAAAAATCTAGAGCAAATCCCTCACAAATGAGTTTTATGAGATGGAGTCTTGAGATGCACTAAGTACCTCTGTCAGCTTCAGAAGGAAGGAGTTAAGTTTCAGAGTCATTGTCTTTTGAGTCCTATGGCCTTTCCTTTCAACCTGAAGTGGGCTAAGGCTTGTCCTACTCCACATGAAGTATTCAGCCTTCAACAAGATTTCCAGACCAGCAGTTTGCCTATTGAAGGCAATCATTTAAGGTGCCAAGGATCAAGTGTTCCTTTACTTGGGCTGGCTGGATGGCTGTTATATGCTATACCATTTGGCCAATTCTCGATCATGGTTAGTCCCTAAAGCATTCTGATTTGGCTTGAGATCAGGCTCTGAACTTATATTCAAATCTGGGTGCCCGATGTACTGAGGACCCTGTCAAACAAAACGAGGAAACTTTCCCCAGAAGGCCTGATGCTGCAGGACCCTGCCTGCTTGCCTTCCTCTCATTCCCTTTGGAAAGAAAGCTTGCCCCAGACAGCAGAGCTTCTCAGGGTTACCCTGGAGCACAGAGGTGGCTAAGTGTTTGTCTTCCAAAGTGTGGTTCCTCAAAGAGTCAAGAGAGGAAGCTGAAATATTAGCAGAGCAAGCACTTAAGGAGCCTGGCCAGAGACTGCCTAGACAAAACCAAACCCCAAAACGATCTGTCTATAGATAAAGCAGGTAATCTGCCAATGACCTTCGTGCTTATAACTGTAAATCTTTTCACTTTCTTTCTTTCTTTGGGTAACAAGTTCCATAGCAATGTTCTTGTTTCCTTTTTCCCAGAAGCCAGTACAATTGCTTTCATGCATTGAACATTTAATTCCCCGCTCCCAGATAATTTCCAATCACACTTGGAATTTTCAGTGCTGTTCCTCTTCTTTTTCCAAGGACTCTAAATGATTGACTAGTATTGTGTCAAATTATTATTTCGAGTCAATACCAAATTTATGTTCCTTAACTGTTAAGTGGGCCATACTTCTTGTCTAATAAAGTTAGGAATTTAAGTGTTAAAAAAAAAAATCAAAGGAACCAGATTTTTTCCCCTTGAAATGCATACAATATTAAGGGCAGGAAGGGTTTTAGAGATCATGACTTATTCACCAGGTGAGAAAACCAAGACCTAGAATTACAAATCTACCAGCTGACAGAGCATGCCCTAGAACTCAGGCACCCAGACTTCTGGGCCAGTTATGCTCCACCAAACTTAAAGCATCTACTTGGTTTTCACAGTGACTTTCCTTCCTTTGTTTTTAGGTAAATCTCACTGATATGGCTTATTTTCCCCAATATTTCCAGGATAAGGCAGTAAAAGGTAGGCAAAGGAATACTTTATATCTACTATGCCAGTGGAGAATGAGATACATTCAATTGCATGGGTACATTCTATGCCCATTTTCTGACACTGAAGAGATGAAGTGTCACTGTTTGTTTTCTGGGCACAAGCTATTCTAGCATGGGCCATTGGGAAGGCAGGTTGGGCAGGAAAGGTAAGTGTGCACATGGTCTGCAGGTGTTTTCTGTTGAGTATCTGTCAGGGTGTGCTATAAGAGGGACAGGAGGGTCAGTAGCAGGGCCAGTCTCTGTTTAGAGATAGTCAAGCTATGTAGTGCCTCAGTCAGAGGGAAAAAGGGGACTAGGAGACATTTGTCAATGAGGCAAGGAGCTTGAGGATCTAACCAGAAGGAAGCATCCTTCAGCCATCAGGACACGAAGGGGCCCTCAGAACAGTGCATTTCCTTCAACTCAGAATGTAGCTGCACTAATCTCTCCTCAGAATTTCTCTGGAAGAAGACTGAAATTTCAGCGTATCTTTCCTTGATTAGAATATTTGATCCATAGAGAAACCTGTTGTCAGCTCAGCAAAGATACAACCTGGATAAAGAAGTTCGGGAGCTTGGGAGATGACAGATCAGATGCCACAGAAAAGGGGTGCCACCCTGTGAATAGGTTTGATTTCTGTAAATGTTGTCTGAGCCTAAATGGGAAAGAAGCCTTCCTACTGTGAGGTAATACTATGAATTTCTGGAAACCACGGAATCACTGACATTGATGAGGATTTCTAATTTCTCTGGGCTGACTGAAAAAAATTATTTTCCTTGTTGGCCTCAGTCAGTCAATATCTGTACATCCTTGAGTCACACCCTTGTATAACTTGAATTAAATCTAATAAGGGTATAAAAATGATATTGGAAGGACAACTTATTTTTTAGGACACAAATATTCCTGTGCATTCCAAGTTATGCTCCTAGGAGACGATAAAGAGTGCTGGAAACAGCATGCTCTTGAACAGATGCGAATTTGTTTGAGTCTTTCCCTAAAAGGCTGAAAGCCACATCTAACTAAACGTGGTCTGTACTCTGCTAACTTCAGCCCTGCACACATCAGGATTGGGTGGAGGTGGTCGTATTATCTTGGTTTTAAGGCTTCTTTAGTGTCCTGCAGTGCCATTTTGCTGACTCGAGTCTCGGACTGGGGATGGGTGGGAGCTGGTGATGCTTGGTGCTGGTGAGTTAATGATTGTCCCCCACCCCACCTCCACAACCGTAAAACCTTCAGAGCATTCACATCAAAGGACCGGAGAACGAAATGCAATAGTTTCAAGTACCCGCATTCAAGGGGCAATTTCATCCATGTCTATGCCAAGGACTACTTCCCTTTTCCCTCCCAAATAATCCCTCCTGACACAAAGAAACAAACAAAGAAGAGCTAGGCAATGGAATGAAATGACACCCAGTAGTGCTGTAGGAATTATGAGAATGAATCCAGTCAGTCTAATCCTCGAACACTTCCAAGAACAAAGGGGGGAAGAGTTCCGTGGGGCATTCCACCTTCATGTGCAGGAAGCGGCTGGCATGGCAGGCTCCTATCATCCGCAGGTCTGTCACCTTCATCAGGAGTTTTGGCCAAAAGTGTGTCACGTGGTGTTTTCGGTAATTGATATAGTGTTCAAAGGCCAGCAGGAAACTATCTTGGTACTTTTCTATTCTCTCAACACAGGCGAGCCCCGGGCGATCTGCGGGGAAGAGAGAAGATGGACATTGATTCAGAGATGGAATAGGGAAGGCTTGCTTTGTCCAATTCCAGGCCTTTAGTGGGAGGCGGGCAGATCTAGGGTCTTCCCTCTTAGCCATAAGCATGGATGCAGCGTGAACTCTGGTGCTCCAGGGACCAGGTACCAGGAGAGTGGCATCATTTCTATGAAGAGAGGCAGTACTTTGTTCAGATAAATATCTCTGTTTAGACAGATCACCTTCTTGGGTGTGAAAGGTGATGCCTCCCTCCTAGGGTACAGGAGGAGAAGGCTGACAGCTGAAATATTCTGCAAGATGAGGGGAACAATTTTGAATTTTCACTGGCTGCCTGGGAGAGGGGAGAGGACTAGCATGGACATGCATAGAAAGGGGAGATATATGAAGGGACTGAGGACATTGCAGCAGGCCTGAGGCCAAAGGAAGAATGCAGAATAGTAAGACATTTCCTTGAGGACCAAGAAACACCATGTTTAACTTTGTGTTGTCTTCCAGGCTGCAATGAACTGGCCTTTCCTTTCCTTATGCCTTTAGTAAAATTGCTACCATAGCAGCCTGGTTTTAGTCATTATTTTGGAATTGAAATGAAAAGAAAAGGGGAGGGGAGCTGTGCCAGAGTCACCCCATGCAGAGAAGAGAACAGCTACAGTGGGAGCTGGAGTGAGAGGACACCGGGACCCTGGAAAGCCCAGGAAATCTTTCCAAGTCCTGCATAGACTACTGGGCTTCCCACAGTATGTGGGAGAGGCTCAAGTCAGTTTCCAAAAGTGATAAACAAAGGGGTGACACAAGGAGGCTGGACAACTGGGGAATAGCTGGGCTGCAGACACTTGGGTGACAAAAATAATCTATAAACCTGGATGAATTCCTCAAATAGCTCCAGGAGGCCCAACACACCCCTGCTCAGTTCTCTTCAATTCAAATGAATTCACACTTCAAAGGTCCAACTATGGAGGTGTTTGTATCAGTAGGAATCTAAACAGGGTTCTGCTTCATTGGAAAGGAAGAATCAGGGCTAATGTCTCAATTCACCCTTCTGAGTCTAAACAAACTAACAAAACATACGGGCTTTTGGAATCCCCTATTTAGCTCAAATGGAAATTTGTACATTTTTATCTTGTGTTTTCCTTCATATTTGATGAAGCTGCTCTGTGGATTTGCTGGTTCTCCTTCTCTCCCTCTCCCCTATCTTCTCTCTTTCTTTGAGTGTGCAAGAATTTTCCACAGGACCCTTTAATTTTTAATCCAGATAGAAGATCAACATATTATTGCTTCGGATGTATTCTTTCAAAGGGAAAATACAATGTGGGTTTTGTGGCATTAAAGAGATAAAGATGAGATGGTCACATAAATGACACAGCGAGTACGAATTGACATTTTGATGATGCCTGAATTGCACTGAACAGGTTTATGAAGAGAGAAACATTTTAAAGACTGAAGACCATTTTAACTCCTTAAGACAAAAGTTCTCAGAGGAATGTCTTTCAGATCATTTTCATTTTTTCTTTTTGCACGGCAGGACCAAGGAACTTAGAAGTAGTGGCTCTTGGAAAAGTCTTTGAAGAAAAAGTCTAAGATATTGTGTAACTGAAATGGCACACAAAACATGGGGCTTAGAACATCAGGCTGCAGAGGAATTAGAGATTTGGGGCTCCGACAGGCAGCTATCATTTGCCAAATGCACAGTGTCTTGTAATATTTTCCTGGTCCTGGCAGTATTAATGAAGAGGGTCCACATCACTAGGGAGGGTGGGTTGTGAAAAGTTATTAAGTTGTCCTGTAGCTGTCAGGCAGTGTCAGCCTCACAACATGAGAGAACTGGGAAGAATCATTCACTTTGGTGTTTGATAGTGTCTGGCATCACATTCAGTTTTTGCCATCTCCGCCTACTTCTCCCTTTATCTATCTTACTATGATTTGCTTAATAATCTGTGAAACTGACCCACTAAAGAGGAAACATCTTATTATTCAGTAATAAAAATCCATTTGACGTAAATAAGAAGATAACCACAAAAATGGATGCATGGCAAAAGCCTTTGTTACTCTGGAGCTGAAGGTTCTGGCTGAACATTGCTCCTGAGATCCGCTCTCTCTTTGTTAAAAAGGAAGGTTAGTAAGTGTTAGAGAGGTGTTAAAGGCAGACTAGCACCACACTGAGTCTCTCTCCTTGCCTTATTTGGAAGGAGATATAACCAGGAAGAGAAAACTGTCAAAGAAATAGCTTTCTCATGGTGTGATCCAACATTATTTAAAAGTGTCTTTGTACCTCTAAAATCTCAGCTAAAAAAATTACCATGAGTCCCTCCAGAAATATAATTCCCGTGTATGTAGCTTAATTTCTTCATTTTAAAGGTCACTGAAGCCCAGAGAAGCTAGGGGTCACCCAAAGTCACACAGGGAGTATGTGAAGAGAAGCTTGGATAAGCTGTAAATTTTATTTCTCCGAGAATAATTCTCCTGAATGACTGTGGGCCCCATTTCTTGCTGGCTGTTGCTGGAGACTACCCTCAGCCCTAGAGGTTGTCTACAGCTCCTGTCATGGGAACTTTCCCCACATGGTGGTTTACCTCACGAAGCTGGCACGGAGAGTTCCTAGAGCAAGTCTGCCAGCAAGAGGGAATCTTAGATTATGTAATGTAATCACATGGGGGTGACATCAAATTTGCCATACTCTCTTGGTTAGAATCAAGGCACGGGTCCTGCACACACTGAAGGACCGGAGATTATCCAGGGTGTGAACACTAGGAGGTGGGGAGTGTGGGGGGTTGGTCTGGAGTCTGTGTGCCACAGTGTACATGGGAGTTCATGATGCTATTCTATCTACTTACCCTTGAAATTTTCCATAATAAAAGGAAATATTTCTTTTTGAAAAGTCTGCCATATCTAAATTTCCTATAGTAAATACATTTCTAGATCAGCTTTAAAAAAAGAATTCTAGGCCAGGCGTGGTGGCTCATGCCTATAATCCCAGCACTTTGGGAGGCTGAGGTGAGAAGATCATTTGAGCCCAGGAGTTCAAGACCAGCCTGGGCAACATAGTGAGACCCGTCTCTCTCTACAAAACAATGAACAATTAGCCAGGGGTGGTGGTATGTGCCTGGAGAGGCTGAGGCAGGAGAATCTCTTGAGCCCAGCAGGTCAAGTCTGCGATGAGCTGTGTTTACACCACTGCACTCCAGCCTGGGCAATAGTGCAAGAGCCTGTCTCAGGTTTAAAAAAAAAAAAATCCTATGGAGTTAACCAGGAAGCAGCGACTCTACAAAGGATTCTCGATGTATATTTTACCCACATATTCAGCCATTTATCCAATAAGCATTTCTTGAATTCTACTGAACACTGACTTAGGTGCTGGATGTACAATCAGACATATTCATGTCCTCAAAAAAAAAAAAAAAAAAAAAAAAAAGTCCACAGGGACTTACGTGGACAAGAGAAGCAGGTAGTTACAGTGCAGAGTGACAAGTGCCAAAGCACAGCAACACTTGCGTGCCCTGAAAATGCAGAGGACTCTGAAACTACTTCTATTTAAAACTATCTTGCCTGAAAGGGTTTGATGTGTAGTGGCTTACAGACGGCTGCCCATTCTGCGCTCTCCTCCCATCTACAGGGGGACTGTTGAGTCCTGGCTGGCACTCAGACTTGTTTTGGCCAATTCAATGTGGATAAAGTGATGCTGTGTGATTTGAGACTGGGCCTCGTGGGATCTGCAGCTTCTGCTTTCGTGTGCTTGGGTCTTGGAAATCAACAGCTAAGTAAGAAGTCTACCCTGCAGGAGGAAAGGTCGCATAGAGGGAGGCCTGAACCAGTGTTTGATGTCCCAGCTGAACTCCAGCCATCTTGGCTGTTTAAGCCACTAAGTTTTGGGATGGTGTGCTATTTAGCAGTAGATAACTGAAACTTCAGTTGTAGCTAAGCCACAAACAAATTCTAGCTTGCATCCATGGTTTCCACACACAATCGTGTGGTCATTCACATCCGTATCTGGCATACCCCAAACCAGAAGGAGGCAGGTTTGGCCAGAGACTACGAAGAGGGCTGCAGAGTATCCACCAAAGGCGGATCACTTCATAGAGTCTTTAAGATGGCTCCTTTGGCTTCTTTCTATCCTGGGACACTGCAAAAAGCATCAGACATCTGACACCCCCCTGTAAGTTCCCAGTCCAGTGGCAAGTCTGCAATTTCTCACTGAAGAAGAGCGAGCTATGTTCTGAAGCTAAAGGGGGACTGAAAACTCAAGTGATTGGAATTAGCACTAGACAAGCAAAAGCTCTTTGGATGTCCACTAACGAGTCTAGGCATACTCACCTGAAGACATCAGCAGGACGGCCTGAAGGAGGGCTACTTCAGTGTCATCCAGGTTGAAAGAAGACAGAGACATGCCCAGGTCAAAGATGGCGTCTGACACCACCCCAAGACCCCCATTTTTCAGCTGGCCCCGTGTCACTGCCATTTCCCCATTCAAGGTTAAAGTCTCACTTTCTGGGTCATAGCGCACAGCAGCGCGAAGGGACATGATCTCCATGCAGCAGCCTTTGAGGAGGATGATCTGGTCTTCACATGGCAGCTGAAAAGAACCAGCTCATGTCAGCAAAGAACAAATGGAAAAATGCCAGTCAGGAACAACATACAATATCTCAAAAGCAATAGGAATAACCTTGTGACGAACATTTGTCCTGCATTGTTTGAGCCCATGGGTTTCCCTTCCCTACTTGGCTGCAGGCTTTCAACAACCATTTTTCATATTCAAAGTTGACTGTAATCTGCACCAACTTTAACGTCAGGAGTTTGCATTGCTTTTATGACAGATACAGTTCTCCAAATGCTATTACAGTCATGTGTGAAGCTGTGCTGATAACCCCTCAGTTTGGGGGTTTGTATTATAACCTTAACTGATGACTGCTTGAGAGCAGGGTTTATGTGAAACTCTCCATTTTTACTTGTTTGTTTTTTTGTCTTGTAGCTTGAATAGGTAACAGCTTACCCTACTGTTTAGCTGGCAACTGGGCTTCCTTTTGGTTTTTGAAGCACATTTGCTCTTGGAGCCTCTTGGCACAAAACTAGAGGGTTGTTGGGAGAGATACATGTTGCCCATGAGGCCCTGAGATATAAGCTTCATGTAAAGTCACCCAGGGACTTAAAGGCAGAGGGGAGAGCAGAATTCAGTCGTCCTGACTCCCGAGGATGTGTTCTTCTCAGCACCTTAGACACAGGATTACTCAACACACTGGGTCTTTCTGCCAGTGTTGCAATCTCCTTTTAAGCTCATTTGGTTACCCTGTTAATTAGGATTTGTGGGAATGTGGCAACATTAATAATAAAAAATACCTTTGCTCATAGGCAAAATAATAAAAACCAGAATCTTATTTTCTGGAAGGGGAGACTGTTTAATTAAATGCCATTATCAAAGTAGTTGGAAGGCTATTAGTAAATGGGTGTGTTTGATGAACTGGGCATCATGCCCAGATTTCCATGCATCACCTCATTTAATCTTCACGGCAGTACAATGAGGTAAATATTCGAATTCCATATTACTTACAGATGTGGAAATCTAGGCACTGAGAGGGTAACAAGCTGGGTGTGGGGGTGGGGTGGTCACATGAATGTTTCATGGGTGAGGCTAGGATTTGAAACTGGATCTGTCAGAATCCAATGCCAAGAGAAGAAGGAAACATAACTCTTTTTACCATGGATATGACCGAGTTCCCATAAACAACAAATATGTGAGTAACACCTAATATCTATCTCTTCATTAGAGCAGTTACAGATTTCTTTTGGGAAATGCTCTTGGCAATTCTCGACCAGTCCAATTTAGGTTATTATATAAAAGTAATACAACTGAATTACGTCTAAAATACTGGGCATTTTATATTTTTCACTAGTTCAGCCTAGTCACTTTACCAGTTAATTTCAAACTCCTTGGCTTTTTCTTCAGAATAAGTCATTGCATATTTGATTCTGGAATCCATACATATGAATTCTCTCCTTCCACTCGTTTTTTAAAAAGCACTGTGATTTGCTTTTGTCTAGGTTCTGATGGTTAAACACAGATTGCTGGCCCCAACCCCTGAGTTTCTGCATTTCCCCCAAGTTCCCAGGTAATACTTATGTTGCTGGTTCACAGAGCCCACTCTTGAGAACGACTAGCATAGAACAGCAACAAGAAGTTACTAATCTGATCAAACCATTTATTTTTAAAATGTGTCACAAAGTATGCAAACTTGGGCAGGCCCCACCTTTGAAACCAATTCTGATTATAGATGAAGTAGAAATTTTCCTTTCCAAATTTCCAGTTTAAATACCAACTGTTGAAGATTAGTTCAAATTTAAATAAAAGCTGAATAAGTATTTGCAAAGGATCACCAATGGTTTAAAAACTGGGCCAGATGCCTTTTCCTTTAAGAGGGATTTGTAGGATCCTGGTGAGATTTGTTTCAACACGTGGGCAAATAATCTCTTAGACACCTGCCAAAATGCTTTCATTGTGAGAACACTCAACAAGGGCCTGACAGGCGGAGATGCAGGGATACTCCCACAGGTTCTTCCTGCCTCCTTAGGAGAGCATCACTCAGGTTGACTGGCAAAGACGACAGGGCCCTGCACTCTAGGAGTGATTTTGCATGTTGTTTTGGCAGCTCTGCCAGTGATGATTTCAGATCTTGTGAAGCCCCTGGTGTCATGCCAGTCTTGTTTGGCGGGTTGGCATGGATCTTAGAAGAACAATTATCATGAACACAGTTTGAATAGCAGATGTGATAAACCGCCTCTGGCAAGAGACCCCTGGCTCTCAAGACCACCTGAGATCTCCAGCCCACTCCATGGGTAGTTCACGAACCTATACAGTTAATTCCTCTCTTTTGGGTTTCCAAGAGAGTATAAAAGGCTAAAGGTCATCAGGAGGCCTCAAAGACAGAGGGCACATGCATCTCTGCTGTAAAGGTGCTCCCACCATCCCACCGCCATCGTCTTTTGTAATCGGCCGACCACATGATATCAGGGTAGAAGGAGAGACGGAATCAAAAATGAAATAGGCTTGGACTTTTAGGGAAACTTGGATAGATAAGCTTGCCACAACCTGTGCTTGAAAAGTTCCGTGTTGACCCCTCACCCTTGCCACGGACGAAAGTACGCAGTGTGTTTGCTCCTGGTGGTGGAGACGGCTGCTGCTTCTGTTTTCTTCCTTCAATTGAAATATATCTTCAGTGGTTTACATGAGCTTTACATTAAAAAAAAAAAAAAATCTCTGGGGCGAGGGGTGGCATTCGAAGGGCACCATGTGACTGGCAGGCTGGCTGGAGCTGTAGAGGTGACAGACTCAGTAGAGTTCCTCCTCAGACCCAAGAACTGGGGGCAAAGGGACACAGCCAGGGAGAGGACCAAGAGAGGTCCAGGAAACCACAACCATCCCCGCAAACAAAACAGAAAGATGCAGCCAGAATTGGCAGGAGTGAGGGGAAACGAGCCCGTCGGTGCGGACGTGAGAGTGCACGTACTTTCTCTTTCGAGGGCAATTTGGCAGCACGTATCAAAAGCCTGTGTATCTTGGTCCTTAAATTCCATGTCAGACATAGTCAGTGATGTGAGCAGGATATAGTTGCCAGAAAATTCACATCAGCATATTTTTATTAGTGAAAAATTGGAAATGAACTATAGATCCAGTAAAAACAGATAACACAATTTATGGCAGATGTATTATTTGGAATACTATGTGGTCATTGAAAATCATTTTGTGAAAACATATGTAAATACTGTGTCCTCCCACTGAGGGTAAAAAGTTAGTTCAGTGACCGGTGCTGGTAACGATCTGTTTCTTTACCTTGGTGCCGATCATGTGGGTGGGTTCAGTTTGTAAAAATTTATTGAGCTGCACTCTTATGACATATATACATTCTTTAATAAAAAGTTAAAAATAATTTCATATACAGTACATTGTGGTATACATTAAATATATTTTATACTTCATATATATGTATATATGTGTATGTGTGTGTGTACACACATAAATATTTGAAGAAAGACTAAAATAGGTGCCAAAATCTTGTAGTGTTACCATAAATCATTACCTTTATGTTGTATAAATAAACCTTCAATGAATAGTGTAATTTTTGTAATATCCTCTAAAATGTTAATAGATGTCTACTTTTAAAAAAGGCATCAAAGGCATGGGCAGCTCCATGGCCAACACAGAGATATAAGTCAAAGTCCCTTCCTCAGCACCTACTGACTTCTTTAGGTGTGGGGTCTGAGTCATTGCTACTGCAAGGCCGTGGGTAGTAGCATATCAGGTACCCTGGTGCTATAGACTGAAGGTCTGTATCCCTTCAAAATCCATATATTGCAACCTAATCCCCATTGTGATGGTATTGAAGGCGGGGTCTTTGGGAGGTGATGAGGTCATGAGAGTGAGGCCTCCATGAATGGGATTTGTGCCTTGTAAAAGAGATCCTAAATAGCTCCTTTGTCCTGTCCATCATGAGGGGACACAATGAGAAGACAGCTGTCTATGAATCAGGAAGCAGGCCCTCACCAGACAATCTGCTGGTACCTTGATCTTGAACATCCCAGCCTCCAGAACTGTAAGACATAAATTTCTATTGTTTTTAAGCCACCCAGTCTATGGTATTCTGTTGTAGTGGCCTGAACTAAGATACCTGGCCCCCACCACAGTGAAGCTGGGGCTAAGAGGGAGGCAAATGTGCTCTCTCAGCTAGGTCTACGGGCAAGCTATCTGTTTCCCGAAGCCCACTTCCCTGTCCTTCTGGGTATGGCTTCTGTGGAGGCTCAGAAATCGGCAGTGAGAAGTGTCCCCATAATGTCTGAGGTCTCTGTGTCCCTCTGATTCTAGCTGGGCTCCCATTATTGCAGACGCAAAGACACAAGAGAGCTGGAAGCCACGGCAGCAGGGAGTCATTCCAGGTATGGAAACTTAGCTTCTTTTTAGGTGAGACCAGGATCACGTATCACTCAGCCCGCTTACCTAAGGGGCTCACAGCTGCCCGTGCCCCTCTGTATTTGGTATCTTTCTGGTCCCCTTTGAAGGTATGCAGAGCAATAGACAAGCACCTTATGAAATTTGTTTTTAAAGTTCTCCAGAAAACATAACCCCATTTCATTAAAAACAAAACAAAAGGAAGGTTAGAGGCAGGATGGAAATGTAACAGATAAAATAAAAGCAGTATTAGCAGCTAAACTTTATGGAATACTTATTATAACTCAGGCACTGTCTAATCTCTTTACAAATATATTATCCCACTTAAAAACCCTTTCAATAGCTCTAAGAGGTAGACACTATTGTAATCCCCATTTTAAAGATGAGATAAGTGAAGTTTGAAGATATTGGATAACTTGTTTAGGATTCTTGCCCATGTAGCTGACTGTAGAGACTGTGGCATCTGCCACCACAGGGCAGGCCTGATGAAGTTCAAGTGTCCCAAAGGGAAAGTCGATGAACTGGTGGGACAGTTCTACAGGGTGCCCGGAAGATGGGACAAGCAAGAGTAAGCTTATAGGAAAAGAGGAAAGATTTGTGGGGATATTAAGAGCCTGGTTCTGTGAGGGGCATTTAACATATTCTTGAGGATTCAGAAATGACCACACAGTCATCTCACTGGGATATGCACTGGGAAGAATACAGACCTAGATTCCAACCATGATGTCACATTTGGATAACTTAATCTCTTTGATCTTGATTGCCCCCTCCGAAAATGGGATTAATACAAGCGACCCTGCAAATCTGTTAGAAGGATTAGATTTAATGTGGGCAAACCCGAGTACCTGACTGTGGTAACTAGGACATCGTAGGTGCTGAATAAATGGAGTCTATTGCTATCATTATTTCTCAATGCCTGGAATCAGGGGGATGAAGAGGATCTTGATGGGCTTTACACAGACAAGCTAATGAATGATGACTAAATACAGAAAGTGGGGAATACAATGAAATAGAATGCATTTTCATTTTGTACTGACGTTGCTTTCATATGATTAAGTCCCTACTAATTAACATTAAATTGTAAATAATACCCTGTATTCCTGGAAACTGGTGAAACTATAATTAAAAATAATGCAGAAGGAAAAACAACATCCTCACCTCACAAAACATAGGCAACTTTTTGGCAAAATCCACCACTCTGGTAATTGCTGGTGTGATGATTTTTGTAAAATGGCTGAAGGCTTCCAAGTCAACCTTTCCACCTTCTGGGGCATTGACTATTGGTGCTTGTCCAATGTCTTCTGGCTAAGGAGGAGAAAAAAGAAAGATTTAAATGAAGAAGTTGAAGGGAACTTTATTTATCATAGTTCTTATGTGGCAGAAAATCTCTTCTGAACTGATATCCTGTACACTTTCCAGTTTTCATATCATTTATTAACAAACTGCACAGTTTACACATCACTTATTTCTTTGAGTAAAGATACATGTCTTGGCCATTGCTTTCATAGGCCCCCAGTGACAATGTTTACAGGACTGTTGCTGCAAAGAGTGAGCGAGCAAGACAGAGACAGATAAGAGAAAGAACAGGAATTTGGGTCCTGCTTCTGAATGCACAAAGAGTGTATACTTAGGTAAGGTGTCATAAATTCCAGGGGCTCTGGGATGGCATATTCAGAGTACTGTACATGCTGGTGTGTGTGGAAGGGGAGGTGGGACACTGTGGGCAATGATAGAGCAGAGCGATGGGTGGGCTCTAGCAAACAGTGCCCTATGGATTCTTGCTTCTGACCCAGCTGGGGCTTGAAGTTCCCCTCTGCCCTACGCACTCCAGTTTGAGGTGGTCTCAGCTGAGGGTTGAGGGGGAAGATTGCTAGGCTGTCTACAGGAAACTTGGCAAAGCTTAGGGCAAAGTGGCGAATTTACTAGTATTTAATGTCCCTAGGGCAGTTCTCTGCTGTTTATTTGCTCAAGAACAATCCATGGCCTTGCTGCTCAAAGTGTAGTGCAGCAGCCTGGGTGTCACCGGGGGACTTCTTCTCAGGCCCCTCCCCAGACCAGGTGGTACAGAATCAGCATTTTAGCAAGACCTCCAGGTGACTTACGTGCTTCCCAATGTCCACAGTAGCCATCTAACTCGTAAGTTTCTCATTCAGCGACCTCCCTGATGTGATCTGTGTCCATGTGTCTCCTGCTGTCACCCAGTGCTTCCTTCAGGAAGAGTCTGCTTCATTTCTCCTCCTTGTCTTTGTGATGGTCATAACCACCATTTATTTGTGGCCTACAAGTGAGCCAGCCGCTTTGCATACTACCCCGTCTCAAGTAGTCCTCATTCAAATCCTGATTTGCAGGTGAGCAAACCAGGGATCGGAAAGGTTAAGAGCAAGCTGCTGAGGCCAGGCCTGCGATCTGGGTGACCCTGACTCCACACAGCAGTCTCCTCAGAGCTCCACACTTCCTCACCCCTACTGCAAGGCTTTTACTCCCTGTGGACCTTTTGACACTAATGAACAGAATCTCTACTCCTCTGAACACCCTCCTTGCCAGCCTCTCCAGCTTCTCCCAGGAAGATGTGAATGTGACCAAGGAGATCACAGACTCAAGCCCTACCCAGTGGTGGTGGCCACCTTTGCCTAGAGCCACAGTGAATAGATAGGAACAAGGCCAGTTCTCTTTTCTGCACCCAGGGGCTTGGAGATGGGGTTGGGGAAGGGGGATGGGAATAAGGAACTGACACTGTGAGTGAGCTGAGCAAAATCGAATTCCTCACTTGCAGAGCAGTGAGGACACTGCCAGTGGTGAGACTAGCCTAACATAGTGGCCCCTAAACTTCACTGTGCATCAGTCTCACTTGATTTCTGGGCTCCAACCCCAGTGTATCTGATTCAGCAGGTCAGGGATGGAGCCTGGGAATCTGCATTTCTTACAAGTTCCCAGGACGTGCTGATGAAGCTGCTCTGGGCCCACTCTTTGAGAACCACTGAGTTAGCAGTAACCAAGTTCAGCTTAGAGTAATCCAGTTCCCTTGCTTCCTCCCACATATCTCCCATTACTGTTCACATCACATTTTTAGTAGAAGGAAAAGCAAAAGATGATTCTTTTACTCTTTTACTCTTCTTGCTGCCAGAGCACCAGGGTCAACAGGAGCAGCCCAGGAGTCATGGTTACAGCCTCAGGGGAAGGTTTTGAAAACATATTATTAATACAGAACAAATGCTGGCAGCATTTAACTTTTTTTTGACCATCCAGCAGTGTCTTCTGTTTATTTTTTACTTTACTTTTTGTGTGTGTGTGTTGCTGGCAGTGAGTAGATGAAACCTGGTTTCTGTCATGTTTCATAATGATTGACAATGTTTTGGGGCAACTGTTGGCATAGCAAGCCCATGGAAGTCTACTGTTCAGCTGACTCTCTGGGTGCAGACAGAATTGATGAAATAATCACATGTACAGCCTCCTTCTCCTTCCCTCTCTCACCTAGATTGAGCTAAAGGAAAAGGTACCTCTGTTCCTCTTTTGGGTAATGCTGCTCCCCGCAGCCTTCAGACATCCCTGCTCTTCTTTATAATTTCTTCTCATTCCTGAAACTGAGGCTCATCTCACTGACCTTGTCTACTTGACAAGTCTTTTATGAAGATCAACTGATAAAAGGAATGTGGGCACACATTCAAAAAGGTAGAGAGTTTTATATATATATATATAAATGGTATATAAATATATATTAGTTACATGTATCATATAATTATATATATGTAGGATGAACTTTTTAAAATAAAAATAAAATTAAAAAGTGTAATAATGTCATTTTGGCCTGGTTGAATCTAAACATTGCTCAGTGAATACTGATAGAGCTAACCTGATGTATTCAAATGGCCCTCAGTGTCCTTTGAAATGCTGGTGGGTTAATATTGATGTTAATTTTTTCATTCAATTTGTGGGTGTGTAGGTTATTTGAATTCCACTTGTGACATGTGTAAAGATTTGAAAAAAGGAGAGAAAGTATGCAAGGAAATATGGCAATTTTAAGTAAAACTAAACCCCCAAATGTAACAAGCTCACAAGTTTTCTGATGAAAATATACATCAAGGTAGAATAAAAAATTTACTTCTAAGCCTCTGGCTATTTAATGGACTATAAAATTGCTAGAAGTAAAACTATGAACAAAGTAAAACCCTTCAATTTTATCATTAAGATTTTTTTTCCATAATGGATCTTAGATACCAGAACAACAAAAAAGAATCTATCTGTCTATATATATCCATGAATTGACCCAAGTTAACATCAGGTTAATCAAGGTTGAGCAGTGAAACCCTGTTTGTTGCTTCCCTGAAGATTTTTCACCTATAATAAAGATACATAATTTTCTAAAATATTTGGAAGATGTTAAAAATAGAGTATAAATATTTGACATTAGTTGAACCTATTAGATAGCTTATTATAGCTAATAGCCTTGTAAACTACTATATGAAATACATTTGCTCATATACACGTATGTATTTATGTGCTCAAGATCAAGCTCCAATACTGATAAGTCTCTAGCTTGCTTATAGATTCACCACTGCAGACCTGTGGGGAAAGCCTGCTTTTTGCCTCTGTGGATCCAACTGCCTTAGCTAGCTCATGGTGGTATTTTTAACTGTCATTCTGATACCCTCTCTTTGCCCTAAATGGACCTCCTGAACTAGCCCAGCTGTCTTCTCTATGTCTCCCCTACAACTTGCCTTACATTTTCCCATTTCACTGCTGCCTTCTCTCCAGACTTTTGCTTTCTCCAAAGCCACTACTTCTGTCTCTCATCTCTGTCTTTTCCAGTTAGAATGGCAATCATTAAAAAATCAGGAAACAACAGGTGTTGGAGAGGATGTGGAGAAATAGGAACAAATCCTATTTTCTCTTCAAGACCCAACTCAAGTTCTAGCTTCTCCTAGATGTCTTCCCAGGTGACCTCAGTTTGAAATGATGTTTACCTCATTTGAACACACATGGTGGCCCATGGCTATGAGTCATATGGTATTTAGGCATTTATTACTATCACTTTTTATTATAGTTATGTAAATCTATCACCCCAAAGATATGAACTTAAGGGGGTAGAGAATAAGTCTTACTTGTCTTTGCCTACTGTGTACAAGGCATTAGGCCAAGTTGTGGAGGATAGAATGCTTATTGGTTGAGTGAGTGAATGAATGTATACTTATACCAGTATTTACTGAGCAGGTACTATGGGCCAGGCCTAGTTTTAGATGCTGAGGTTACAGCAATGAACAGTGTATCCTCAAGGAACTTGCATTGTGATGAGGGGAGATAGACAACAAATAAGAAACATGTATTCATGGAAGAATTTGTGATAAATCTAGAGGTGACATGATAATATATGGGGAGGCAGGAGAAAGGAAGGTCAGCCAAGGCACCTCTGAGAAGCAATGTGTGGACTTTCACTTGAGGAATGTCAAGAAGGTAGCCTTCCTTAGGGCCAGAGGAAGAACGCTTAAGGCAGAGAGGAAAGCCAGTGCAAAGTCCCAAAGCCAGAAAGGAGGCCCATGTGGTTAGAGCCCAGTGATGGCATGAAATGGGGAAGCGGAGGTAGGCAGGGGGACCCGTGATGCTAGGCATTGTAGAACATAGAAAGGAGATGGGCTTACTCTAAATGCAATGGGGCATCTACTGAAAGGCTGTAAACAGGGCATAGACATGACACAATGGTTACTGTATGGAGAAGATATGTGAGGAGCCAAAGGATAAAACAGGCAGGCAACAGCTGTGGTTTGCGCAGGCTGAAGTGCACTATGGGGATGGCAGTAGAGATGGAGAGGCCTAGAGAATTCCAGTTGTATATTGGCAGCTGAAAACAGGGGCCGAAAGTGGACTGGCTGTGGGGTAAGGAATCCAGATTGACTTCTTGGGGTAGTGGTGGTGGAGGGTGTAAAAGGAGAGATTCAGGTGTGTGTTCGGGGTGACCTCAGCCCTTGCTCAGCACAGGTGAGGCTGGTATTACACAAATCATGACCAACTGGCTTTCTGCTTTGACTATTTCATTGGTATTGTTCGAGGTGAGTAGGAAATGCTGCCAGCTGACCTCTTTGCTGAGTCCTTGCCTCTGAGCCAGGGACTTCTTGGCTTGAAAAGGTAACTCTCTGGCACATGCAGAAGGGAGTGGGGCCAGATGGGACTCTCACTTCTGCACTTGTTCATAGGGTGTCTCCTTGTGCCTTTGCCAGGCTAGGCAGGAAGACCTGGGCAGATAATAATTCAAGGTCCTTGGGCCATGGGATATGACTACAGCCTCACCCTTTTCCTGGGATGAGCAGGAACAAGATGGTGGCAGTGCGGAGTGATGGTGGTAAGGATGGTGCACGTAGTAACCACTTATGTAGTTGCTAACAATATGCCAGGCAGTGTTAAGCCACTTGTATCTATTGCTTCATGCCATTCAGCAAGGGCATAAGGCATCTGAGCCTTAGAGAGGTGAAATAACTTGCCCAAAGTCAAACTTAAAAAAGCAACAGAGGCAACCATGGAACCTGGGCTGTCTGGTTCCAATCCCCATTCATGTAACTACTAGATTATCTTGCCTTCTTCTGATGTTATTCTAATAACTTGGAGTGATCGATGCCTTCCTGACATGACTGCACGTGCCCTATGAGCTATACACACAGACCACATATGGTCTCATCACTCACCCTATCTGACCCTTCTGCTTATGCCCCTTGTCTGAAGCTACCCCCGTTGAGTGTGTGAAATGAGACAGTATCTCTGTCAGGGAAAAAGTAGGAAAGGTCTCCTCTGATCCTAAAGGTCGCATTTTATACTTGGGTAGACATTCACCTAAAGCTACAACTTTGCATGAAAATTAAGGGAGCAGAATAATGATACGACATCAGCAGATAATAATAAATGATGTCAATAGACAAGATTGTTGCTGTCAGGGGCTGCTACTGGAGGTCTAGAAGCGAGCTACCCTTGGTGGAGCGACCTGCTTTCCCTTGTTTGGCATCAGATGCTGCTTGTTCTCTTCTCAGCCCACTTCTGCTTTTCAT
This sequence comes from Piliocolobus tephrosceles, assembly GCF_002776525.5. NCBI lineage: Eukaryota > Metazoa > Chordata > Mammalia > Primates > Cercopithecidae > Piliocolobus > Piliocolobus tephrosceles. The sequence continues at coordinate 143,700,180 of NC_045435.1, read as the reverse complement.
CCTCACTGTCATCACACATGAATTGTTGGTGGTGAAATTAGGCATTTCTGTAGCCTCAGAGATTTGAGTAGATTGGAGAAAACTAGAAAATTATATGATTTAAATGCTTTTGGGAGAAGCTTTAAAGATTGGCTTTAGATTTATTATGAAAATCTTAATGGCTTTTGCAAAAGTTCCTCATTTGCCAAAAACCCTAATTTTCTCAGACCCAAATATAGATTTAAAATCCAGATCAAATCACTGTCTCTGTTTCTTTTTCTTTTTTCTTTTCTTTTCTTTTTTTTTTTTTTTTTTTGAGACAGGGTTTTACTCTGTTGTCCAGTCTGGAGTGGAGTTGGCACAATCATAGCTCACTGTAGCCTTGACCTCCTGGGCTTAAGTGATCCATCTACCTCAGCCTCCTGAGTAGTGGGGAACCACAGGTGAGCATCACCAAGTCTGGCTAAATTTGTTTATTTTTTTGTAGAGATGGGGTCTCGCTATGTTTCCCAGGCTGGTCTCACACTCCTGGGTTCAAGCAATCCACCCACCTTGGCCTCCCAAAATGCTGGGATTGCAGGCATGAGCCACTGAGCCCAGCCCTATCTCTATTTCTGACTTGAGTGCTGGTCTTAGAGTGAAAATGAATCCTGGTCTTAAACAAAAAACTATGTCAGTAGTTCCTTTGAGGGAAGAAGGTACATACCCATTCCAGATAAATGAATACTTTCAGCTTTAATGACGACATGTAATCCCATATGACATATTTTTATACTATTGTTAACATGTTAGGCCTCCTCAAATTTTTTTGGAACAAAATGGGACATCAACACATAAAAGATAAATAACATGTGGCAGTGTTGCAAGCACAGGAAAAGGGGTATTAGCATACAGAAGAGGCAAATCCTAATGTGCAAAAGCCTGTTTGCTACACGATACCTTCCAGTACATGAATACCATTTAGCAAAACTGCCTTTAAGTAAAGATTCTTAACGTCTTTGCAGGACTAATTTACTACTCAAAAGAGTGAAGTTTTTGTCCTGAGCATAAATACTCAGTTGGAGTCACTTTTCTGCAAGGAGTATGTGTAAATATGTAAACTGGCTAAGACACAGGGCTTAACTGTACTATCTCCAAGGATGGGTGACTGGAACTGTATGTTCAGTTCAGCAAATATTTATTGAGTTCTGTTCTGGTTATTTATTGCTGTATAACAAACTACCCCCAAACTTTGTGGTTTAAAACAACAATGTTTAATTTTCTTTCAGAGTTCTGGGGATTGATGGGCACAGCTAGGGGGCCCTCATACAGCTGCTGTCAAATGGCAGTAGAGGCTGGTGTCATTTGAAGGCTTCTTTACTCACATTTCTGGTTCCTGGGCTGCTTGGGAGTCTCTCCTTCTGTGTGGCCTTTTTACATGGCTAGCTTGGGATTCCTCACTGCCTGCTGGTCTCAGAGTAGTTGGACATTTATTATTTTTTTGTTCTTCTTCTTAGTATTTTTAAATATAGAGCCAACTGCTATGAGAGACCAGGTGGTTTCCCTCCCCCAGGATACCCAAGTGGAAGCTGCAAGGCTACTTATCACCCAACCTTAGAAGTAACGTAAGTATCACTTCTGCCGAAATGCACTGTTTAAAGGCATCACATAGCAGCCTAGATTCAAGGGGAGAGGGGAACAGACTCTACCTCTCCTGGGGACAGAATGGGCTGTGTATACAGGGAGAAGAATTTGATGGCAGCCATCTTGGAGAAAAGCTACCACAAGTTTCCATCACACACAGCATAGATACTCAAGTGTGGAGGCTGAATGGAACATTGTCCTTCTGTGAGGAGATGCAGGGGTTATCCCAGGCACAGAGGGGGATAGGGTGACAGAAATGAAGTTCGTTGTAGAGACAGACAGGACAGTGGAGGAGTTCTGATCTCTTCCAATAACCCTCTAGGGAAAAACGGCTTGGAGAAGCAGTTATTTACATTTGTATCAAGAGGGACAATTTCTTGAGGAGATGAAATATCTGCAAAAGATACATTTCGTGTCAGCCCTACAGGGAGAAGAAAACTCTCTTGCACGTGGGTAATCTCATGGTTCCGACAGAAACCTAATGGCAAATCATTCTGTGCCGTAGATTCTTTCCATAGATGGTCAGGCTGGTGAACTGTTAGGAGCCTTTAAGTGAACAGTGCATACCTCAGGACTGGTTCTAATAACTAGATATTGTGCTGTCTTTGCTGAAGATACCACACAGCATGAAGATATTTGATTAAATTTTGCTTTATAGAGGTGGTTTCTCTGCTTCCAGACATAGCACGTCACCTCCTCAGAGATGCTTCTTCTGACCACCATGTTCAGAGAAATTAAGTCTCTCCCCACTTCCAGTTCACAAACTCTTTGTCCCATCACACTGTTTATTGCCCTCATTGCACTTACCACTACCTGCATTTATTTTGTTTATCTCTTATTGTCTGTCTTCCACTAGAGGAATGTGGCTGACTTATTTAGTTCCTGGCACTTAGTATCCACTCAATAGATGTTTCTTAAATAAAAGAACAAACCTTTAAAGTCTGGAAAGAAACCCCTTATGACTACTTAAACAAGTTTAATTGGACTAGTGTCCATTCTCTGGGGAATAAAGACAATAAAAGTATAAAATTCCCAGGAGAAGTCCAGGATGAACTTCAAATCTTCTACCTTACTTGGAATTCAGCTTGGTCACTACTTGAAATCAGGACACAGTGCCAGGCCTGGAAATGGTTTCTACAGTGTCCATTTATGGGTGACACATTTGGGGAAAGGATAGATATAGGTTTGCAATTAGGTAGGACTCTGTCTTGCTATGCCCCAAGTGTATTGTGTTAGAATTGGTCTATCAATCCAGAATTAGTGCTTTTGAACTTCCTGGTAGATATATCAGGGTGAGGGTGAAGACGCAAGATTAAGGCACTGAGAAGCTGCTCCTCCAAAAAGCTGGCATCTTTCAGAGGCTTTTTGGGTTTGTTCAGGTGTCAAGAGTGCATAGGGTAGTGGGTAGAGGCATAGATCCTGGAGTTGGCTGCATCCATCACCACTATGTACTAGTTGTGGGAGCTCAGGCAAGTTTCCTCAACTTCTCTGCCTTAGTTCTCTCTTCTGGAAAATGGAGATATTAACCACATCTACCTACAGGATTGGCATAGGAAATTAATGAATGAAAAGCACTTAGAATAGTACTTGGCATATGGTAAAGGCCATCTAGGTATTTGCTAACATTGCTGTTAATGAAAGCCATCAACAAAGTGCTGGCACTATTGTTTCATTACAATGAAAATAATTGTGTCAGTACAGGTACATTATGCATAAGCTTTTTCTTTCCAAAACTTCCTTTAAGGTTGTTGTTATGTTGTTTTAAGAAAAAGATCCACTATCTCATTGTCATGTTAATGTTGAAGTACACGGATAATTATACCACTATATCTTCTTGTTCAGATGGGGAAGTACTCTAACGTGCCCTAGGGATACATATGAAACCACAGAATATCTGTTGTCAGGCAGGTACTTAAAAAGGGTTTTACATCATAAACTAAGAGCAAAGTCAGTCTCAGATGGTCCAGCACTAGTGAGGCGGGTAGTCTTTCTAATGAGGTGGGTGGAGAGCCTGGACTTGGAACCAGAAGACCGAGTTGGCTTTGGTGCCTGGCTTTTAGCAGTGTGATCTTGGGCAAGCGGCTTAACGCCTTGGGGTTGGTTTGCACGTCTGTAAAATGGGGATAGTAATTCCAGCTTACCTCAAAGCACTGGGAAGTCCAAATGAGAAATGAATGGGAAGAACTTTCACAACAGGTAATTTTTATAAGAATATTAAACATCAATATTGCAAGGGTCTGGAAGGTCTTTTATCTCTACACACTCACGCCCACCAACCCCTATCCCTACTCCCTCATTCCCATTGCCCTTCTCGACTCAAGCTCATTTAATTTAAGCTAAAAAATTTTGACTTCTGTTGACATAAAAATATACTAGAGGTCTAGAGGCTATTCTAAAGGGAATATTTGGGATTGAGTTTAGGGACTAAATATGCATATACTGGGTATCTGAGGAAAGAAATGGGTGTAAAAAGTAAAAGATGGTAAACAAAACATTTTACTAATTAGTTGGTCCAGGAGTGGTCTTTCTAACAGTAAAAGCAAACTGATATAATGTGGCCTAAGAAACTGTTTTAGAATTCAGCAAATCACAGAGTAGATGGTAGGAATGGCCTTTATACTCACACAGACCTAGACTCAAATCCTAGCTTTGCAAGTTACTCAACCTCTCAGAGCTACAGTTTTCCTATCAGTAAAATGAGGCAATAACACCGGTATCCCAAGGTGATGAGGACCGAACAAATTGAGGTAGAAAACTCTGGCGTAGAACTGAAACTGATCTGTGCGAGGAAGTCTTACCAGGAATTTCCGTTTTTGCTTCCAGTGGCTGCCTTGGGCGTTGGTCGCCACGTGGGCTTCGGTGACAGTTTTGATGAGCTCCCATTCCTCGTCTGTGGGCTCTGGCTTGTGCCCGATGGACTTCTGCAGCTCTTCCCGCCGTCTCTTCTCCCGGTTCTCCTCTATCAGCTTCCTCTTGGCCAGCCTCTTGCTGTCATCCAGCACCACTGGGAGCGGGAGAAAGATGAGACAAGGCACACAGATGCTCCCAAGACACATAGCAAGCTGCACTTCCTGGAACCTCAGGGGTGGGACCACTGATGCACAGATGGCTCAGTGGGTCCTTCGGGGTGGGTCACACTGGGACATTTTCTCTCCTCACTAGCAAACTGCCATTGACTAGTCTTGTCCAACATGGTCTCTAGAGCCAAACTCCCCATGACCGGCCAGCTTTTCAAAACAAAGTCCCCAGAGAACCTAGACACTACGCACTCCAACTCCACAGAAGGTGGTTCTAAAACAGAGTGAAGTAAAATCCATACTACCCACAGGATCACAGAGAAATCTCTCTAGCCAGTCATCTGAATTCACTCTCTGGGTTTCTGTCCTTCCCGCTTCCCCTAAAATGGTTCTTAGTAAGGAGAACTTCAGGTTAAAGAAAAGTTATGGGAAGAAAAAAAGAAACGTTATGGAGCAGTAAGTGGGAGGCTCATGATCCCTTTTTTTTTTTTTTTTAGAGGAAAAAGGACCCTAACTCTTCATGGCTCCCTTAAGGGCTAATTGGAGTGTGGCTGGGCCTCAAGGCACTCACTGTGCATTATTCTCTATCTGGTCCACCCTCAAGGGTGGTTAAAGAGCCCAGGCTTTGGAATCTAGAAAGACTTGGATTTGAATTCTGATATTATCACATTCTAGCTGTGTGACCTCTGGCAAGTTCCCTAGGTTCTCTGAGCTTTCATTTCTTCCTATGCAAAATGGGCTCAATAATGCCCACTTCACAGAGTATTCAATGTGATAATGCATTATAAGTGCTCAGTAAATGCAGGCCTGACTTCTATCATTTGGGTGAAAGGAAAATCAGAAGGGCAGGTAACAAGAAACCTATATTTCTGTGGTTAATTTCCAAAAACAAAACCGTTTCACTGGATTTGGTAACTATCAATGGAATGGAAAGGCTCAGGTTTTACATTGCAGAGTCACAGTATTTTAGAACTGGAAGGGAACTCAGAGGTCATCTAGTCCTACTCTCTCTTTTCAAAGAAAGAAGAAATTGATCCAGAGAGGTCGTGACTTGCCTAAAGTCACAGAGCAAGTTAATGGCAGAGCCAAGGCAAGACCCAGGACTCCTGACTCCAGTTCTACGACATCACTGTCCTAGGGCCATTTCTTGATGAAGGTGTGACCTGGTAGGAAAAGAAAAAAAGCAAACATAGCAAGAGAAGGAGAACCAAGGTGCCTAGCTAGTCTACCATTTAAATATTCTAATTTAAAGAGAATATTAAATTACAGGTCATTTAGATTTGATTGGATTGTCAAAGTCATGTGAGAGCTTACAAATGAGGACAATATGAATGAGCCCTGTTAAGTCATTTTGGTTCAGTTACTAAAGGGAAAGGAGGAATGGTAATAATACCCTCAGTCCCTTCCCAAATGCTTCCGGTGTGCCAGGGACTGTTGCATTTGATGAACATTATCTAATTTAATCTTGAAAACAGCTCTACAAGGTAGGCAATGGTTTCACAGAAGGAAAATCTCGGCTTAATTCCAAAGGTCACACAGCTAGTAAGTGACAGATCTGGGACTCGAACAGAAGTTTTTCTGATTAGAAAGCCTGAGCTCTTAGAATCCCTCACAGGCAAGTAAGGGGCACTCAAAATTTATTTCCATACAGTCTAGATTAACACTGAGTTTTTAAACCTCGTAGACACTCATATCTTAACTTCTCAATAAAACACTGAAGTGGATATTCAATAATAAGTTTGTCATAGTAGCATATCTAAGTATTTGGCTCTAAGTCAATCACATTCACATATCCTTATCAGGCATATTGTTGGCAAGGGCTAAAGGCCTTTAAGAGAGAAAGATAAAGAACATACTCAGCCAGAGGTGGGGATTAACCCAGGATTTCCAGCCTAACGCCGTAACACAACCCTCTTCCTTTTTAAAGATTCTCCATTCCTTCTTCTTTAATGGGCAAACCAGAGCATTTCACAGATTTTTTTTTTTTCTTCTTCTCAGTGAAAGAACTCTATTTCTCACATAAATGTGAGCCATGATTATTTCTTTCATCAGGAAAAATCCTCACTGTATTTTCTTTTTTCTTTCTTAATTTTTTATCTTTCTTTTTCTTTTTAGTTTTTAACTGATAGTTGGAATCTCTCACTGATGTGCAAAAAATTTATGCCAGTAGAAATCATTAATACTGATGCCTGGCAAAAGGGAGGCCACACATTCTGAATGACATGATTCTTATTTTTATGATTAGATTAATTAAAGTGACTGGTGTAAATCCCTCGCCGAGTGTGGGGAGAAGAGACCCCAAGGGCTAATCTCGCCACCATATGCTATAGCACTTTGAAAACTGGGTAGGACGACTTCAGCTCGGAATGTCTTTATTGCTAAAAATATAACAAACAACCAACTGCAGGATGACTCATGCAATAGCACTCAACTTTGCATTCTTCAGAAATTTCTGAACACGATGTTTTCTGCCAGCGCCCCATCTCCAAATATGTCCATTAAATAAACTCCTTGTCTTTGCTCTTGAAAAAATATTAGGACTAGTCCCTGAGGCTCTACCCCATGTGAACACTGTGTATAGAATGATACCTTATTAAGGTAAATGGACCAGACCTCCCATTTGTAATCTCTGTCTCAGAGTGTTGCTAACAGCTAGGCCTGCAAATGCGATAGTGATAATTTAACAGCATTTTCTCTTCCATCATCCATACTTTGAGAGTTAGGAGGTGATATGACAAGGAAGGATGGAACCCACCCAGCAATGGCTCCCACCTCCCTTTCAGGGCAAGCCTGGTTGTGGGGAGTGAAGGGTATACGCGAAAGTAAGGTATTCCCTTCTCCGTCCCCATGGGTTCCTGCTTTCTTTTCTGCCCAGTCGATCCCCTTGAACCAAACTCTTTCCTAATCAACATTCCTTGAATATGAAGCAAGTGAAGATCTACTTACAATCTGTTGCCATGCCAACATAGATGCATTTCTTAAAGCGACATTCCTGGCACTGATTTCGCGTGACTTTGTCTATGACACATTTTCCTTCATATTTACAGGAATAGGAGGGATGGAGATTTTTCTGAATGGTTCTTCTAAAGAAACCCTATATGAAAAACAAAGACCCAAGACAACAGTTTCATATTTTCTAGAAATCAATGATTCTGGAGTTTTGTGTCCATATAACTAGGAGATGAATTGTTTCGGACCTTAACCTGTTTCTGGGCATCTAGCTCCACATATTCAAATACAAGACAGTTGGCCCAGAAGGATCTAGTGAGTTCTAAATCTGAGCTGATGATGCCATAGGACTACAGAGTCAACACCTTTTTTTGGTATTTATTCAAGGAAAAGAGGCTAGTAGGAACATCTAGTGCTTGTTTTTATTTTTTCTAAATACTGGATGTATAAGTAAATTATATTGTTCTGTTTCATAGAGTGACATAATTGCGTTGCTAAAGGAAGCGATGAGGAGTTTTGCTACTTTATACTGGGTAATAAGAAAGCTCCAAGACCAAGAAGAAAGTGAAACAAATGAAAAGAGATGGATACTTGCAATACTTTGTTAATTAAAAATCTAATAATTTAGTAATTAGACAGTTGTACTAGCTGGCTTCACGGATTTAGTTTAATATTTGTTTTTGACTCTTGAGACAGCCACGATCAGCTCACTTAGCCTTTCAGACAATAGGACTCAGGGAGTAGAACATTCCAGGTTTTCTACCAAGTTTTTCCCCATAGCTTATTGCATTGATGTTTTCCTTTTATAACACTCTTTCCTTGGTATCTGTAGATATACACCTACAGGTTCAATGATTCTTCCTTTCTTAAGGCATGAGACAGCACCTCTGTAGCATCTGGGGACACTAGGTGTGGGTGACTTAGGTAATATTCTCAAGAATGTGCAATACTAGAATTTTTCTGGACATGATCCTTAAGTTGAGGCAACTGTCATCTGTATTGTAGGAAATAACAACAGCAGTGAGCACTTACTTTGAGGGCACATTGCAAAGTGCTGTAGAAACATTTGATATCCTTCTATCTTCCCTACACCCATGTAAGGGAGGTGCTCTAAATATTTCCTTGGTAGGGATTAAAAAGTAAACCTCAGACAGTTAAGTCGCTTGCCCAAATCACATGGTAAGTACATGCGGGAACTTGGGTGGGAGGGAAACCAGCCAGCAATGGTTCCCACCTCCCTTGCAGCCTAGGAGTGGCACTCCACATCTTATTTGCTTAACTGCTTCTATTATGTATAATGAAGTAAATTTCACTGTATTACTTAAATGTTTTAGATGAACAGATTATAAATAGTCCTGTCCCACCCACTTAAAAAGTTCGTTTTATCTGTTGGTAGAATAACAAGGCAAAATGAGTTTTTTAAAATGTAAAAAAATTTTTAAAAAATGTTTTTTTTTTGAAACAGAGTCTCACTCTGTCACCCAGGCTGGAGTGCAGTGGTGCGATCTTGGCTCATTACAACCTCCACCTCCAGGGTGCAAGTGGTTCTCATATCTTAGCATCCAGAGTAGCCGGGATTATAGGCATGAGCCACCACGCCTGGCTAATTTTTGTATTTTTAGTAGAGA